>NC_084495.1:14872500-15092500 GCF_030035675.1 Rhineura floridana | reverse complement strand
TTATAGGAGGATTAGAGCAGGGGTTGCCAACCCAGTGCCCACAAGCACCATGACATCCACAAAAGCTTTCATTGGCACCCCTGGGAAGTCTCTCAGCTTTTTTAAAAAAAAGTCTCTAGGCCTCCTAGAAGCAAAATGTGCAGGTGCATTTTTGTGATTTTTGTGAAATGAGCTAGTCTGGCTACTCATACCTGTCAGCAATTTAGCCAATGAGTGGAATCAGAGCTGTCATTGATAAGCAAGTTGTATGGACACCAGGCAACAGGCATCCTTATTGCCTACAGAGCTTCCCTAAAGAGCTTCCATTTCCCCCTCCCCTTTAGTGCACTTTTCCTGCTTCTGACTTATTTTCTAGTAGACCTTGTAATCTCTGTAGATTGCCCTTCCATTTTACCTAGCAACCAAAATACATATTTTCTGTGGTGGATTTGTCCAAGATCAGGCAGCCCTTTTTTCTGCAACTACCAAGCAATAAGCATGGGCAGATACCAAATGGCAAATGCAAAGTGTGAAAACTTTGCAAAGAAGTTTAGGCATGTCATGTTTGTGTCTAATATGACTTAGGTAAGTGGGTGCAGGATGGCAGCCTAGATGTTACTTTAGGATTGGCATTAGGAAAAATTAGGTTCTTATGCACAAAATTAGAGGAAGTATGGTCATTGCTACTTTTCTTCTCTCTCTCCCCCAGCCCCATTTGAGAAGCGTGGGGGGAGAGAAGCAGCAGTGATTGTACTCCAACTAATTGTTAAATAATAATAATAATAATA
The DNA here is from genome assembly GCF_030035675.1 of Rhineura floridana. Lineage (NCBI taxonomy): Eukaryota > Metazoa > Chordata > Lepidosauria > Squamata > Rhineuridae > Rhineura > Rhineura floridana. The sequence continues at coordinate 15,091,733 of NC_084495.1, read as the reverse complement.
ATAAGTTAAAAACAACAGCAGCAACACAACATATCGTATCTACCTTGACAATTTCAGGAAACTTCCAAATTATATTGCGAGATAATGCGGCATAAGCCTTTGAAATCAGGCAGTGCTATCAATAAGATGGCTACTGAAATAGAAGAGAAATGACCCCCCACACACACACACTTTGCAAGTAAACAAAGCATTGGTGTAGCAGAAACTTAGAAAGTGCATTTTAAGGTTACTTACTCATAAACTGTTGTCCATCCATACTCATTACTTTTGGTGGCTAGAAGTCCTGTTGTGCCAGGATAAGTCATCAGGGCTAAGTTGTAGCCTTGGGCATAAACTCTTTTGAGAATCCCATTGCTACTTATGGTCAGCCAGTATACCTGGCCTCCTGGCATCACAAGCCAGAGAGGCAAACCACTGGCATCTCTGCGAACATGAACTGAATTTCCATTGCTGTTGGTAATGGTGCCAAGATCACCTTCTCCGTTGTATGTGAAATTGTACATGAAGTCCCTTGTAATCAGATTGAGTGTGTGCAAGTGAGTCCCATTGCTGGTGAACTGATATAGTTCCTGGTCTGCTGGGGATGCAATCTCATAAATATTCATGTCATTGAGATGAGCCTTATTCTGACTCACTGCACGGATTCGGATGTTGCCAACATCAGCTATGTACAAGGTGCTGTCGGGAGATACAGCCAGGGAAGAGGGAGCTTTCAGTTTTGCATCTTTGGCATACCCACCATCGCCTGGAAAATAACAGAGAGCAATTTATTAATTCATACTCAATATGGTTAAGCAATCAAAAATGAGGAGTCACATTTTATCTCCAGAATTTTTTTTTAAAAAACCATGTAAACCAATATTTTGTTCTAATGGATTTATTTCCCATTATCTAGAACGAGTACAATTCTCAATCAGTATAACTGAAGATTGATTAGGTAGATAGATACTACAGTTACACCAGTAGCTGTAAATAGCAGAACTATTACAATTCAAGATCCCAGAGCACAAAGAAGGTCACAGCCAAAAATGTTCTCCTTTGCAAAATGCAATGGTTTCTTGACTCAAAATCCATTCACAAAGCAAGCAATGGGAATACAGTCAAAACATAAAAATGAGTTTGTTATTTTTCATAAAGTCCAATGGAGTAAATGTAAAATGATTTTAAATACAAGCTCATGGGGCTGGGTCCAGATATAGTAAGGCTTATAGTAAATTCACTGAAATCAAAGGGACTTAAATTTGTCATGACCAACTGAAGTCCCATTGATTTCAATGGTCCTACTTCTCTAAGCATGACTAAGTTTAAATCTATCCCAGGTTTGGTGTGCCAGAGCTGAATTAATTGTCATTGACTAACAGTGAAGACTCGCTTGGCCATTTAGTAGATGCCTCTCAGGCAGTTTCTTCCATCAATGCAGGACTGTAATGAAAAACAAACAAACTCTGAACTTTTTGATGCCATTAAGATTTTAAAGGTGCAGCAACGTCTGGATCAGGAATGGCCCACCCTGTGTTCTGAACCACTGAGTAAGCTCATGAAAGATTAAAGTCTATGTCTTCAAGCAGACGTAGGTAAATATTTTCCCAAGTTCATAGAATCTTGTATATGATTGGCTGCCTTCTAGGAGTTTGCACTGGATTCACACGAATCGCAAATCCTGACCTGAAGCAGCGTACCTTGAAGGGATTTGGGGTTGTTAGAGGGGAAGTGTATGAGGGAGCATGAATTGAAGCATGGACCCCTGAAATGCTTTGTGGTGCCTTGGCAATCCAGATGTAAAAAAACAAATGCTTGCAGAGAAGTGTCTGCTAAAAGTGAAACTTGGCTTGCCATGTAAGGAAAAATAAAAGTGAAGTGATGAAGACAGAAAGAGCAAACACAAATGTGGGGAAAGGGGAGAGGGAGAGCTCCCTCATGACTTCAGTCAAGCTTATAATCAGAGGGAACGATTTTACCCAGAAAGCAAATCTATTCTAGTCGTCCCCCCAAAAAACCCTTAAAAGGCACCTAGCACAAGAGCCCCTAGATAGTTTTGTCTGAAATTTAGCAGGCTTCTTACTCAGAGGCACCTCTCTCACGTCTTCAATTTCAGACCAATTGCCCACAAAACACTAGAGGAGACTAGATTTCTTTTTTGCATACCCCAAAACTGTGAAGGCTGCTTTTGTGGGGAAACCATTGCAGCCATCCTTCTTAAATTTGGCAGGATGCATTCTCCCCTTGTCCTAGAAGGGGAAACATAGCCTGCAAATGCCATCCAATTTTACTCCAAAATAATAAATAAAAGAGTTATAGATGTTTCCTTTTTTAAAAATAAATAAATAAATAAAGCTCAAGGTGGACAGCACAAAACAAACCCCACCCCAAGACCTATTTGACTGTAACTTGGTGGGCTTTATTCGCTGCAGAGGTTACCAAGCCTGCAAATTCATCCACTTCTGTAAACAGAAAAAAAAGTTATAACAATTTTTTCCTAACATTTCCCAACAGTGAATGAAGTAGTGGGAAACTAAGCAGACTCAGAAGGATCCCAAGCCAAAACTGGCCAGCTTACGAAGTGCTCTAGAAGCAGTCTGCTTTTCAAAGCACTGAATCAAGATTCAGACCAAATCTTGTAATTGATACTATACTAGCCTCAAAGGACAACATTTAACTTCAAGTAGCCAGCAGTGGGAGTCAAAGTTTTATTTCAATGTTTCCAGTATTCTCAAATCTAGCCACTCATTACTACTGATCAGCAAGGAGAAAATCCCACACAGACTTGCCCATACACTGGAAACTTCACATGAAGCCCTCCTGGTTGTGCTGCAACTGGCTGAAATCCATTCTGTGACAACTAGCTGGAGGGCCTTTTCAGTTGTGGCACCCATTTTATGGAACCACCTTCCCTTTGTAATAAGGCAAGCACGGACCCTGATAAATTTTGGATGTTGCTAATTTTTTGTTTGTTCACCCAGGCATTTGCTGGCTGTTAATGCTGAGCATTTAGAGGAAACTAGCCAGTTCACTGTTGGTTTTAGGGTATTTTGAGGCTGCTGATCTGCTGCTGGGCCAAGTTGAACGTTTTCATACAAATGTTTAAGGCCCTATACAGCTCAGGACCAGGCTCATTGAGAGACTGGTTTATCCCTAATATACCCAGTAGTTCACTAGGGTCTATGGGAGACAGGGCTGGTTCTAAAGGGTGGCCAGGGTGGACACTGGCCTGAGGGCTCCGCTCCCCTTCCACGATCCATGACCCCCACTTACCTGTCAGCCGGCTTTTTAGCATTGCCCTTAATGAAGATGGCGGCCGCAGCTTCCCTAAGGTACTGAAGCCACTGCCGCCACCTTATTTAATGACAGAGATGTGCGTGCGTAGCACGCACGTGTGCCATCAATAAAGATGGCGGCAGAGGCTTCATTCCCCTTAGGGAAACTGTGGCCACCATCTTCATTAAGGGCAATGGTGCATACTAGACGGGTATGAATGCCATAACCATATCTCCCACATCATACACACGTTCCCTGGCTGTTCTGTCATACCAGTAACTTTGCTTCTGCTGAGCTTGACTCAAATTCTCTTTCACTACTTCCATCATTGATGTTAATTTATTGCGGAATTCCAATACAAAATCTACTACAGATGTTTTGTACTCTTCCAGGGTTCCTTCCCATGAATTTTTTAACAGTTCCAAAGGTCCCCTCACTTTTCTAGTGAACATCAGTTCAAAGGGTGAGAAGCCTGTTGACTCTTGAGGGACTTCTCGGTATGCAAATAAGAAGCATCCCAAACGTTCATCCCAATCTTGTGGGTGATCTTGAACATAGCTTCTTATCATGCACTTCAAAACCCCATTGAATCTCTCTGTTAGCCCATTAGTGGCAGGATGGTAAGTAGTGGTCTTTAGATGTTTTAGACCACAACATTTCCACATACATTGCATCATTTCTCCCATGAATACACTGCCTTGATCCGTCAGCACTTCATGAGGGAAAGCCACCCTCATAAAGATTTTTAATAAAGCCTCTGCCACTACAGGGGCTTCTACAAATCTTAGTGCTTCTGCGTCTGGGTACCTGGTGGCAAAATCCACCACCACCAATAGATATTTCTTGCCATGCCTTGTGGGTTTGGAAAAAGGGCCCACCAAGTAGGAGCGGAACCACCTCCATGCAGTCCCTCCCACACCCAACTCAGCCAGTCTTCCCAGAAGGATACCATGGTCGACGGAATCGAAAGCCACTGAGAGATCAAGGAGAATCAACAGAGTCACAGTCCCCCTATCTCCCGACAGACGTCATCATACAGGGTGACTAAGGCTGTTTCTGTGCCAAAACCCGACTGAAAGGGATCCAGATAATTGGTCTCATCCAAGAGTGTCTGGAGCTGGCCTGCCACCACTCGTTCAAGGACCTTGCTCAGGAATGGAACATTTGACACCAGCCTATAGTTATTAAGATTTTCTGGGTCCAGGGACGGTCTCTTCAGGAGTGGTCTCACTACCGCCTCTTTCAAGCAACCAGGAACCACCCCCTCTCGCAGAGAGGCATTAATCACTTCCCTGGCCCAGCCGGCTGTTCTATCCCTGCTAGCTTTTATTAGCCAAGAAGGGCAAGGGTCCAGCACAGAAGTGGTTGCACGGACCTGTCCAAGCTTCTTGTCAACATCCTCAAGCTGTACCAACTGAAACTCATCCAAGAAATCGGGACAAGGCTGCGCTCTGGATACCTTGCTTGACTCACCTGCTATAACACTGGAGTCTAAGTCCTGGTGGATGCTAAAGATTTTATCTTGGAAGTGCCTAGCAAATTGGACTTCCCAGGAGGATCCCTCCGCCTGTGCAGCCTCCGAGATGGGCTCCTGTCTTGGATGAAACTTTTTCAGCTTTAACCAGTCAGAAGGGTCTTTTTTGACTGGGGATAATTTCTTCTGGATAAGGAAGAAACGTGAGATTTTCCACACAGCTTTGTTGTGATTGTTGGAGACTGGAATTTGTCAGAATTGTCTGTGAAAGAAGGTCTTCCAGCTGCACAGACGGAGCGAGGATTTATAGCTTAGCTCAGCTGAATAAGTGACCCTTTTTTTTTAAAGAAAACGGACTAACAGGCAAACATCCTCCTGTCTACGCTCATTATTTTCTTATCTATACAGCTAAAGAGATTTGTCAGAGGATCAGCAATTAAGAAAACCTGGGTGAGCCAAAACTTTCCTTTTTTTTACTTATGGAATTAAGGGGGAAGAAAATAAAAATAGCCTATCTTTTTTTTATTGCAAAAAGCTGAAATGGAAAATAGCATTTTAAAGATTACAACGGATGAGGGGTTTCTGATTGGAAGAGAAAAGAAAAATCTTTTTGATTTATAAGACTTTTGGGTAACAAAAGTCTGGGACTATTTTTCCTGTTCTACTTCTTCTTTTTTTTTTTTTTGATGAATCTGCACATTCTTTCTGTTACTAGTCATTTGGACGCTGTGAACTAAAGCTGTTTTTGCACTTCTGGGCATACAAGAGATAAGGGCTGTCTAGAGTGCGACATCAGTTGGTTTGAAAGATTAACTCCGTTGTAACTGGATAAAGAAATAAACTGCTCTTTGTTTGGGACATTGAAAATTGAAAGAGTTTTGTTCCTTTGGCTTTAAGAATGACAATTAAGAAGATCATGGATGTACAAGAAGGGACTTTATCTTTAGACATGTTTCAGAAAATAATGAATGGGATTAAGTCAATAAAACAAGAACTAAGAAATAATAGTCAAGCGTTGAGAATTGAATTCGACGAAATGAGACAGGAGCTGAAAGAAATTCAGGATTCTATGAGAAAGGAGATTAAAGATACATCTGGAAAACCAAAAAAGGATGAAAGAGAAATTAAAGGCAAGGTTCAAACTATGGAGATTGGATTAAATATGGACATGGAAAAAGATTTGGATTTCCTGGCTGTGATGGATCCTGGAGATAAATATTACGCTTTGGAACTCAGCACTGTCCCTGAAGGAATTGAAGAGACTGGAGATAAAGATATTATCGGTTCAAAAAAATTCCTGGACTGGAAGGACTTGATGGAACTTGAAATGGAGAAAGTTAACAGAATTAATCCCTGTTTTGTGTCAATGGAAAAATCTTCAAGAGATGTGCTAGGGTATCATGTAAAAAAGAGGAACAGAGATGTGGCTTTGCAACAATACTTCAGTGATACGTTTGGAATTGATGGCAAGAAAATATCTGTGATAAAGGAAATTCCTATCAGACTCTTATTATATGACTATGACAGCAAGATTATTGGGTGCGTAAAGATGGAAGATGGAAGATGGAACCAATACGGATAAAGGAAGAAGAGTGATCTGTAATTACAGGACTTAGTAGTCTTGATGAGTTGGATTAATTGACATGTTTACCTAGAAAAAAAATTGATGGACATATATCTCAAGGATTGGAAACTTCTCTTTGACTTTTTGTAGAAGAATAAAATGATATGATGTTGATGAGATTTAAAACCAATTAAGATAGCCGCTGGAGGAAGGTGTTTTTATAATCTATTAAGAGACAGGCTTGTTATATATTATAGATTTATAGCTGAACTATGACAAATCGGAAGTCAATATTTTTTATATTTCTTTTCTTTTTTTATTGTGTTGGTTATTGATTTGTGTTTTTTCTTTTTGTATTGTGTTGGTTTTGAAAATTTGAATAAAAATTAATTGAAAAAAAAAAAGGAAGTGCCTAGCAAATTCATTACAGTGGGCCTCAGATGGTTCTACCATGTCCTTGGGGCCAGTGTGTAATAACCCCCGGACAATTCTGAAGAGCTCCGCTGGGGGGCAAATTGATGTTTTGGTAGTGGCAGCAAAATATTGTTTTTTTGCGGCCCTCACTGCCCCTAAATACAGCTTACCATAGGCACTTACCAGTGTGTAATTGCATCTACCAGGAGTTTGTCTCCATCTGCACTCAAGCCGTCTCCTATATTGTTTCATTGCTCTCAGCTCTGGGGTATACCATGGAGCTGTATGAGCTCTACACAGGAGAGCAATCATGTCAACCGCCCGGGTCATTTCTGTATTCCACAGTTCAACCAGGGTTTTGACAGGAGAGCTAGCCCTATCAGCCAGAAAACTCCCCAGGGCCCTTTGGAAACCATCTGGATCCATTAGTCTCTGGAGGGGCGGATCAACTTAATAGGTCTCCCACCCTTGCAGGGGGGAAAAGCCGCTGTAAGTCTAAACTTCAGCAAGCAGTGATCTGTCCATGACAGAGGAACTGATGTAAGATTCAGATCACCATCTCCATGTCCAGTTGCAAAAACCAAGTCTAGAGTATGCCCTGCTACATGCGTTGGGCCAATGGCATACTGGGGCAGTCCCATGGTTGTCATGGAGACCATGAAATCCTGAGCCGCCCTGGATACGGTGGCCTCTGCATGGATGTTGACATCCCCAAAACCAACAGTCTGGGGGATCTCAAAAGTACACCCAAGACCACCTCCATCAGCTCAGCTAGGGAGTCTGTTGGGCAGTGGGGTGGGCGGTACACCAACAGGATCCCCAGTCTGTCTCGCTGACCCAGCACAAGGTGCAAACACTCCAGACCAGGAGTCACATGGACAGGGGCTTGCAGAGGGAGATGGAGCTCCTGTAGACCACAGCAAGCCCCTGACCCTCAGGTCTACCCTGATGCTAAACCAGGTACCCTGGCAGATGTAGCTGGGAGAGAATGACTCCTCCCTGCTCACCCATCCAGGTCTCGGCTACACATGCCAGATCGGCTGCCTCATCCACAATTAAATCATGAATGAGGAAGATCTTATTATGCACCAATCTGGTGTTTAGGAGCAGCATCTGGAGGTCTGAGAGCTGGCTGATAGGGAAACCAACAAACCTGCAGGTGTTGGGAGGACCGGAACAAGGCAGAGCCGTTAACTGCCTGGGCTGCATTCCCCTTACCTGGCAAGTCCTCCTCACAACACCATATCTCCCTCGAACCGTCAATACACTAATTGGGGTCCCCTCAAGTCTCCCCACTTGGCTCTGAGTCCTTTAAAAACGTGTTACCTAAAATTATTTTTATGTATGTTATCTCTTTGATATATGTCGTCATATTGTAAATCGCTTTGGGATGCCTCATAGGAAGCAATTCGTAAATGAAATAAAATAATATTTGAATATCACTATCATGTCTGTCACTATCAGGTGAAGGGCCTTAGCTCAATGGTGGAGCACAAAGTCCCAAGCTGAATCCCTGGCATCTCCAGGTGGGGCTGGGAGACCCGGAAACCCTGGAGAGCTGCTGCCAGCCAGTGTAGACAAGGCTAAGCTAGTTGGACCATTGGGTCTGACTAAGTATAAGGCACTTTCCTATGTCCCTATGTCTCTCCTTAATCTTCCCTTTTCTAGGCTAAACATACGCTGATCATACAACTCTACCCCTTAGGATTTAGTTTACGGGCTCCCATCCTGGTTGCTCTCCTCTGGACACACTCCAGTTTACAGCTCGCATTCACAACTGTGTCTGCTCTCTCTTGTCACAATCAGAAAAGATAACTTGACTAACCCACCAGAAATGAACCAACTGGCCCTTTCTTGCCTCACTTCCTAATGATGCTTCCTGAATGTGAGCATTGGCATACAGGAGCCATACTCATTTCAGTATGATATCCAAGCTGGCTAATTGTTTCATTTTGCCTACAACTCTGTCCACTCCTATAGTTTTGATAATGGGGCTCATCCTGACCTGAAATCTCTTTTAAGGCACCTCAGCTGTGCCCTGTGCAAGAAGTACTGCATTGCACAGTGGAGATGATGCATGTATTTGCATTGCCAGTGAAACTGTCCCCACGTATCACAGGATCAAACGTTATCAAGCATCTGGGTTTTGAAACTGCCAATGGGCAGCCAGAATGAGGGCTGAAGTGGAAACGTGGGACTTTGAAATGGGCAGACTTGCTTTCACAGACACCACAGCTTGACGTTGATTTTCAAATGCATCTAAAATTCTTTGAGCTTCCCCCCCACTTCAAATATCCAGATTTCAAAACTTTTTTTAGGGGGGGAGCATTGTTTTCTTTGTGGAGACCTTTCAGCAACATAAGCTTGCAACTGAGATAAGCTGTTACATCAAACTAACAAGGGGAAGGCTTCAGATCAGTATGCAGAAGGTTCCAGGATGAGTCACTGGCATCTCTGGGTAGGGATGGGAAAGCCACCCAGCTGAGACTCACATGGTATACCCCAAGGGTTTTTGCTTTAAAAAAACACACCTGAATTGCATGGCCACTTCTACAGTCAGTGCAGAGAATATTGAATTAGACACACCAAGGGTCTGACTCATTATTATTTCTTTAGTTAGTTAATTTCTGTACTGCTCCATACTTCAAAGAAGTCTCTATGTCGGGTGGGGAACCATTTGGACCCCAAAGGCCACATTATCAGGATCCAGGGGCAAATTTTGTGGTCTCCAGCAATCTCCTTCAGGTTCTACTTGGCTGATAGGCTGCAGTTCCCTGGCTGAGGCTCACCTGTCAGGCAAGCTGTGAGGCTCAACTAGCAGAAGAAAACTTTCTGTGTTCATAGCACTGGGATTCACAATGGTTACTTGCAGGACTTTGTTTGAGAAGTATTACAAGTCTCGCAAGAGGTCAGCGCATATGTGAGGCAATCATCATTAGAGTTTACAACCAAGGACAGCCACCCTTTCCCGTCTCTAAACGTTTGGTTGCACTGTTGCACCCAGTTATGCCCACTGAAGCTATTTGCCTGAAGGTGATTAAGCAACCTTAGTTCAAGATTCTACCCTAAATGCACCTTCAAACTTTTAAAAGTCAGCATGCATGCTTTTTAAAAATAACTGAAACCCAATAAAGGTTGATTTGCAATGTGTCCACGGCAGACAAAACTATTACTTCTTCATGATACAGTGCTTAATTAACTTGCAAAATTCACTACCAGGAGATGCAGGAGAGGTGGCCACTTGCTTAAGTGGCTTTTAAAAAAGAAATATTAGATGGAGGCTGAGGCAAAATTGCTCTCCACATCCCAGTGGAAGAATGGGGGGTTGGTTTTTTGATTTCTTGTGGTGGCAGTGAGAAATTTTGCCACAGTTTTTAGGAACAGGTCACAGGAGACTGACTGGGTCTCACCAGGAAACAGCAGAGACTGGTGCCCATTGGGACAGGTTGGGTGGAAGGGAGGCCAGCACTAGGTGGAGCCACAGCAAATAGCTGGTGGGGCCAAAGCCAAAAATAGGCCGCTAAACTACTGTGGGTTGCATTCAGCTAACTTTTAGTCAGAGTGAACTAGGGATGGGAGAGAACATAAATGTGGTTCGCATTTTTAAAGCCAAATTTATCAAACTCACACTTTCCTAAACAATATGAGAACCTAAACACAGCCATCCTTCAAAATTTGCACTTATCCGAAATTTGCAATGCAGTTCCCCAACCAAATGATGTTTACAAAATTAATATACTGGGGGAAATGTGCATACAACATACAAAAATACATTATATTTGGCGAAACTGCTTAAAATGTGTATATTAGTCAAAACTGCATACACAAATGTGTTTAGTAGGAGAAATTTGCACTAGAACACTGCAGAATATTCTTGAGAATTTCCTTTTAAAGTGCAAATTGCTGGATAACTGGATTTAAGATTAGAGTAGACCAAATGAAATTAACAGAACTAAATTAGTCATGGTCATTGATTTCAATGGTTTACTCTGAGTAAAAGTTAGCTGAATACAGCCCACAGACTAAGGGGGTCAACATGTGCCATCTCCCCAGACTGTCTGTAAGTAAGGTGATAGGCAGGAGGGACCAGCTGAGGGCAGATTGAGTTAGGTAAGGTAAATGTAAATGTACTGCCTTCAAGTCGATTCCGACTTATGGCGACCCTAAGAACAGGGTTTTCATGGTAAGCGGTATTCAGAGGTGGTTTACCATTGCCTTCCTCTGAGGCTGAGAGGCAGTGACTGGCCCAAGGTCACCCAGTGCGCTTCATGGCTGTGTGGGGATTTGAACCCTGGTCTCCCAGGTCATAGTCCAGCACCTTAACCACTACACCACACTGGCTCTCTAGGTAGGGTAAGTGTCCCATTTGACCTAATGGACCAACCTTGATTGCAAGGAAATATGGCTGGCAGGAAACTGTGGAGAGAATGCCGTGTGGCTTCTCATTGCACACATTTCCTTTAATGCCTTGGGGGCAATGCACTGTGATGTGGCATCCCTTGCAAGAAAGGAGCGAGGAAATGTCAATTTCATTTCCTCCCAGTTTCTCATTTTTTCCAGTCTTAATTCCAATTCTCCATATTTTTTTAAAATCTCCCCATTAAAATTCATCAGCATTTTAGGCAAATGTCTCCTAATACACACATTTCCCATCATATAATGCATTTTTGTATGTTGCTTTCACTCCAATATAAGTTTTTATGCACATTTTCCCCTAGTGTACTCATTTGGCCCCTGGAAGGTTGCCCAGAAGGGAATGTGGCCCTCAGGCTGAAAAAGGTTCCTCACTCCTGCTTTAATTAATACCTACCTGAGAAACAGTCACAATTGGGGTCAATCTTACAGTCACAATCCGATGGAGCTCCAGCAATGATAGAGATTTCCCCGTTAGTTGTAACCTGTTGGATGCGGTTGATCTTCCTTTCGTCAGTCTCAGCAATGTACAGCACTCCGCTGTGAGATATGCCAATGGCTCTCGCCGATTCAAGCGTGGAATGGATCGCCACTTTGCTGACCAACACATGATCTATGCCAGGCACCTGGCAGTGAATGGGGCGGCCTGCAATAATGCGCACTCGCTGATTTTGAGAAATCTGGAGCACAATGTTATTGTCCAGAACATATAAGGAATTGTCAAGGGGGTTGACGGCAAGGTCTGTTGGCCATTCTAAGCGAACCTGTAAAAAGAAAAAAAAATGAATAGATTCAAGGAAACCGTTATTCCATGGTTTCCACTTTTTGCCGGGTAGAATGCTTGTTATGCCTGTTGGTGAAATCAGTTACGTTGGAGAGCACAAGGCAGAGTTGTGGAGAGCCAGCATGACAGAGTGCAGGCTTTCCCAACCTTTGGATCCCCAGATGTTGCTGGACTACAACTCTCATCAGTCCCAGCCAGTGTGGTCAATGGTCAGGAATGATGGGAACTGTAGTCCACCAACATCTGGGGACCCAAAGGTTGGGAAAGGCAGACATAGCGGTTAGAGTGCTGGACTAGGACCTGGAAGACTAGGCTTTAAATCCCCACTTGGCCATGAGGGTAACCTTGACTGGGTAACCTTGGGCCAGTCCCTCTCTCTCAGCATAACCTACCTCATAGGGCTGTTGTGAAGCAAAAGTGTATGCCACCTTGAGCTCCCTGGAGGAAAGGTATTAAAAATGTAATATTAACATAAAAATTTTTTTCCAGTTGACATTTATTTGGCCCTTCCAATTTGGGCATCCAAGAATGCCTTAAAAACCTTTAAAAAATACTATTGCTGTTCCTTAAGAGAATTTTGGTGATCTAATTCACTATCTCTCATGTGTCTATTTTTGTATATCCACTCAGTGCTTCATCCACTGCCTGAGGTTCTGTTCTTATTTTTCTCTGTACTTTCCTTTGAGATGGCTGGAACCTGAAAAATGACTAATAAATAACTGGGATAAATAAATAAAACTCTCCAGAGCAAGGATGGAATTGACAAAAGGCCAATGGGACCTGAACTTCATTCCTTTCTCAGCATGTAATTTTTTTTTTAATGGGCTAGTAGAAATGTTTATTTGTTGCCATACAACAAATGCTGGTAACCTCCAGACTGGATTGTCACAATGCACTCTAAGTAGGCCTGCCCTTGAGGCTGCCCTGGAATCTGCAGTTAGGGCAAAATGTGAGTTTAACTGCTTACTGGCGTGGAATATTATCATATAGCCACTGGGTTACATTGAGGGGGCTGGTACCACACTAAAGGCCTGATTCTGACATTGTGTAGAATGGGCCTCATGATAAGGTGGTATCTTAGAATCATATGGAACAACACAGGATTTTTTTTTTAATTGGATGTGAATTATCTTAGTACTTTGATCCAATATTTCTTGGGGTACCTTTTGATTTTAACACATTTCCTGTTCGGAGTTGAAGAGTTACCTACATTTCTGTTTGATTAAGCTGGGGAGAAGATGTTCATGGAAAAGCACCCCAATTATAATCTACAGAAGATGGAGTGAAAAGGAGGGTGTCTAAAATATGAACTGGGCACTCAAGGTCGAGGAGAGGAATGCTTTCCCCTGCTGTCTGGTACACAGGTGTGTGCCTTTATGTTAAACTCAAGTATGAAAATGTATCTCTTAGAATGCCCTTGGTTGGTCATGAAACAAAGCAGATAACTTATAATCAATGCATAATTCAAAGTTAAGCGAGTCAGAGTCCAGATGAAATTTTGCTTTTGAAAGTTAAAATACAAAGCATATCTCTTTTTAAAAATTCTTTTATGGTTTTATTGCTGAAAGGTTGGCAATGTATGGCCTGCCGTGGGACTTTTGACTTCAAGAGAAGTGAATCTTCTCTTCTCCTCTGTTAAGAAAAACAGAGAGGACTGGATGGCCTAATTTCTGGAATGTCCCTCAAGTTTGAAAAAGCCCACAGTATGTTAGAAGATTATTTTTTCTTTTAAACAACATATGCTCCCTGTTTACAGGCAATTCGGATTTGAAAGGGAGGGGTTGATTCAGTGGCGGCTGGTGGCTTTTTGACAGAGGGGTAATGGAATCCACTCCAGGCTTTAGTCTGAATTGTCAAGGAGCTGAAAAGAACCAAAGTGCTTAAGTGTCACTATTTTCCTGCTGTAATTAATACTTGGGGGTGGTGGTAATCATTTGGGTGCAAAAAGAACACAATTAGAGTGACTTGGATAACTTTTACCACTGTGTATATGAAAACAGTGAAAGGCAACAGAATGTATTTTCCTCTGGCATTCAAGTATGTTAGTTCCACAGCATCACCCATGATGTTGGGCACATTATTATCTGTCAAGCAACTCATGCAAATAAACAAAAACAAATCCTGTCCAACAACATCAGTCAGAAAGTTCCCATAACATGCCTGTCACTGTTCAAGCTTTCCTAGGCGGCGTTAGCAGGCTAACATGCCAGTCAATAGGCACCTGTAGCCTAATATCTTATTAAGAAAATGTTTGGAAAGATATTGAAGAAGAACCCTGCAAGAGGAGGCCAAAGGCCTATCTAGTCCATCACTCTGTCCCCACATTGCTCAACCAGATGTCGCAATGGGAAGCCTACAAGCAGGACCTGAGTTCCAGAGTACTTTCCAGCTCATGTTCACCAGGAACTAGTATTCAGAATCATGGTGTCTCTGATACTGGAGGTAGTATATAGCCATCACGACTAACTAGTGGCTACTAGGAACGGACAAATCTGACAAATGTGTCAGTTTTGGATTTCCCTCTTATTTTTTCAATCATAACTTCAGTTCACCACATTTTTGGAAAGTTCTCAGAAAAATTGTCAGTGTTTTAGCATGCATTTTTCTTATCTGCAATTTTGCAATTGTATATAATTTTGTATGCAAAGTATTATGCACATTTTCACCTAACAATGCATTTTGGGGTGCTGTTTTCACTAATATGATATTTTCATTGAGATTTAATTGGACAACGGGTGGGGTAGAAATAATAAAACTAATAAAAAACAGTATGCACATTTTAATGCACACTTCCCCCTAATATGGAAAATTCTGGACACATTTGTTTTCAGAGAGCTGGATTGCAAACTTTGGAGAAATGCAAATTTCAAAAGGATGGCTGTAGTTTGGTTTGGGTATTGTTTTGGAAGGTGTGAATTAAATGTGAACTGAATTGAATTGCTCCCCATCTCTACTTCGCCACCTTGAAAGAAAGGTATGCATTTCATGCGATTTTTTTTGCTAAAGTAAGAGAGAAGAGAGACAGAAAAGCCCATGGAGACAAAAAAGCTGCCTGTATCTGTTCCCCTTGTTGGGTTCAAAGCAGTTTGGAGGGGATGTGGAGACAGAAATCTGCATTGAGAAAGCAGTTACCGCCCCAGCCAATCTTCCATTGGAGACTATAGCTTTAGGGTTTGTTGTTATGTGCCTTCAAGTCCATTACAACTTATGATGACCCTATGAATCAGCGACCTCCAGTAGCATCTGTCATGAACCACCCTGTTCAGATCTTGTAAGTTCAGGTTTGTGGCTTCCTTTATGGAATCAATCCATCTCTTTTTTGGCCTTCTTCTTTTTCTACTCCCTTCTGTTTTTCCCAGCATTATTCTCTTTTACAGTGAATCATGTCTTTTCATGATGTGTCCAAAGTATGATAACCTCAGTTTCTTCATTTTAGCTTCCACTGATAGTTCTGGTTTAATTTCTTCTAACACCCAACTATTTGTCTTTTTCGCAGTCCATGGTATGCACAAAGCTCTCCTCCAACACCACATTTCAAATGACTTGATTTTTCTCTTATCTGCTTTTTTTACTGTACAACTTTCACATCCATACATAGATGTCAGGAAAAATAACAATACATGCAGTTTGACTCTAAGATTCTCCAGAGGACCTTGAGACTGCAGATGCTGCTATTTATTTATTTATTTATTTTATTTCATTTTTAAACCGCCCATAGCGAATAGCTCTCTGGGCGGTGTACAAAAGATTAAAAGTACAGAAATACAAGATATCACAATAAATAAACTGAAACAAAGAGATTTAAAATTGTAACATTAAACGCATTAAAATGCCTGGGAGCATAGCCAGGTCTTAACCTGGCGCCGAAAAGATAGAAGCGTCGGCGCCAGGCGTATTTCTTCGGGGAGGCTATTCCACAATTCGGGGGCCACTACAGAAAAGGCCCTAGATCGAGTAACTGTCCTCCGGGCTTCCCGATGGGTTGGTACCCGTAGGAGGGCCTTAGACGCTGAGCGAAGTGACCGGGTCGGTTCATAGCAGGAGAGGCGTTCCACAAGATACTGCGGTCCCACGCCGTGTAAGGCTTTATAGGTCAAAACCAGCACCTTGAATCTGGCTCGGAAGCAAATAGGTAGCCAGTGCAAATGGGCCAGAACAGGTGTTATATGCGCTGACCGGCTGGTCCTCGTCAGCAGTCTGGCTGCTGCGTTTTGCACTAGCTGAAGCTTCCGAACTGTCTTCAAGGGCAGCCCTACGTAGAGCGCATTACAGTAATCCAACCTAGAAGTTACCAGAGCATGAACAACTGAGGCGAGGTCATCCCTGTCCAGATAGGGGCGTAGCTGGGCTACCAACCGAAGGTGGTAGAATGCATTCCTTGCCACCATGGCCACTTGCACCTCCAGAGACAAGGAAGGATCGAAAAGAACCCCAAGACTACGAACCTGTTCCTTCAAGGGGAGTGTAACCCCATCTAGAACAGGGTAAGCATCCACCATCTGGGCAGGGAAGGCATTCACCAACAGTGTCTCAGTCTTGTCTGGATTGAGTCTCAGTTTATTAGCTCTCATCCAGTCCATTATCGCGGTCAGGCAGTGATTCAGCACATCCACAGACTCACCTGTAGAAGATGAAAAGGAGAAATAGAGCTGCGTGTCATCAGCGTACTGGTGGCAACGCACTCCAAAACTCCTGATGACGGCACCCAGAGGCTGCATGTAGATGTTAAAAAGCATGGGGGACAAAACCGACCCCTGAGGGACTCCACAATGGAGAGTCCAAGGAGTCGAGCAATGTTCCCCAAGTACTACCTTCTGGTGACGATCCGCCCAGTAGGAGCGGAACCACTGCCAAGCAGTGCTTCCAACTCCCAACTCCGCGAGTCTCCCCAGAAGGATACCATGTTAGAGAGTTAGTTCACATGGAACATTATGAACAGTTCAAAGGTTGTAATCCCTGTTTGCAGGGCAAAGTGCATGCCCATAGTTTACAGGTTTAAATGTAACAACAAACCATAGTTTGCCACAGACCAGAACATACCTAATTAAGCGCAGGGTGAAGGTGCCGCAGGCTGATTTGGATAGTGAAATTTAGGAGTGCAAATGAAGATAGGAATTGATATCTGAATGGTGCAGGAAGATGTGTTGTCTCTAGGTGTCATTCAGCACCAATATGCTTTTGGTTAGCACTGACCTAGCAGAGCATGTGAACCCATAGCTCCATCATGCAAACTATAGTTTGGTGTTACATGTGAACAGACCCATAGCTTTAAAGAACAACACAACAGCTCAGAAATTGGCTGTTATAAGTCATGTGCCTGCTTGCTGCAGGCTGAAGGCCAAGTCCGTTTGGATCCACAAATCCTGCTATTTCCTGCAAAGAGAGAATCCAATAAACCTGCGATAATTGATGTTTTAACAAAATGAGGTTAATGTGATTCTTATGCCTCAACCTGTTCAGTTATAATTGGTGCACAACAACATTTAGAGTACTTATTAAATGATTAAGCTTGTCCTTTTTATCCAGAGCATTTCCCTAAAAAATATTGCTACCTGGCATCAAGATGAATGTGGCTAGACTCATCACTCTGGCAGGTGGTGCTCATATTCTGCAAGGAAGATGAATGGGTAAAACCAGCTGGAAACATATTCCAGTCCTTAAAGACACTTTTTTCATTTTCTTTCACAGTAAATATGCAGGGTTAGAACGTAACAAAATATGCACGGCCAGAACATGACAAAACCCTAAAGTCCACAAAGTTGTTGATGAACAAGAAGGACCACAGCACAGTGGTAAGCCACATGCTTGGCATGCAAGAGGTCCCAGGTTCAATCTGTGGCATTTCTCAATAGGACTGGGAAAGGTTCCTGCCAAGAACCCCTGGGCAGCTGCTGCCAGTTAATGTAGTGTAGTACAGTGTGATTTGGTATGTTCCAATGGCATAGATGGTCGTATCGGATAAGGTCAAATGGATGAAAGATGTTCTGCTTCTTATTGAAGAAGTTAACATTTGCAAAAAAAGTTTAGCATAACTTCCTACACTCAGCAATTCAGGACTCATTTTATTTATAAAGTTCATAAGGTGAAGGAAATATATTGGATTATCTCCACCAGATGTAGAACTACAACTCCCATGATCCCTGACACTGGCCATGGTGGCTAGGTCTGATGGAAGTTGGAGTTCAAAAGCATCTGGAAGGTCACAAATTCCCCACCCTGGGTTGTCTGTTCAATGACAAAATAACAACTCTAATTTTAAATGTAGGCATAGAAGCAAAACAAAAAAGTGAAATGAAATCTATGTTAATTATAATGTTTAGGAGACAACAAGTCCAGTGCATTATCTTGGCATCACATTAACAACACAAACAAGGATCTATTTCATCATCCATTATCATCATTTATTCAGTAAGTTCAAATGGTAATAAGAGGAAGGGGCAAAATTAATCTACTGCACAATTGATCCTTTTCTGGGCAAAATGTCAACTAAGCTATATATTTTCTCTCTAAATTAAACATTCTTTTTCATAGGATTAACTCTTTTTTTAAAAAAAAGTAATGAAAGAATATTATAAAGAAATGAATATGATACCATAAAATTTCTTGTACTACCATTAAGACTCTCCAGGCAAATAAGGAAGAAGGCAGGCATTAGTCCATCTTATCAATTATTATAAACCAAATTGTTTGAACAAGATTTCTGATGTCTCTCCAAGTTCTTTTGATGCTTCAATCTGTGAGACTAGTGCTGTGTGAAATCCATCCTCTAATACCTTTAAG
The DNA here is from genome assembly GCF_030035675.1 of Rhineura floridana. Taxonomy (NCBI): domain Eukaryota; kingdom Metazoa; phylum Chordata; class Lepidosauria; order Squamata; family Rhineuridae; genus Rhineura; species Rhineura floridana. The sequence goes on along the minus strand of NC_084495.1, from coordinate 15,073,049 downwards.
ACTTCTGTTCCCTTCTGCGAAAAAGGTTCCCATTCTTCCATCTCATCCTCAGATCACTTGAGAATCTCCTTAGCATTTCAGTGGGTGCAGGCCTTTGAGCTTACCTTACCAATGAGAGGAGGCCAAAGGTGGTGCGTGAGTTTTTCTTTCCAGTAAATATTCAGCTGTCAGCTCTGCACTGAGACAGCAGTGCCGGTGGGGGCTGGAAATTCCTGGGTACTTATCAGGGCGGGAAAGTCCTTAGCTGGCAGTCTGGTTGTAAATCTGCCCAGCTAACGAGGATGAAGCATGAGAAGGGCAAGGCCCTTCCTAAGCTTACGTGCCAAGCCAGAAGTCCAGAAGCGAGGTCAGTAGAGGTCCGGGTTCAATTGCCAAGGGGTCAGTCCAAGATAAGATTCAGGGAAACTAGAAACACACGAAGCCACGCCTGACGTTGTAGTCAGCAACAAAGAGCAGGTTTGTCAGCAGGTGTGAGCCCTCAGCATTTTGGCCTTATGTGGACAGGCCTGCCCCTCTTCTGCCTGACCTTCTGTTGTCTATGTTCTGCAGGTGGGGGGGGAGTATCCTATTCACTGCCTGCGTCTGGCTGAAGGGCTTCAGCTGTGTCTGGGGTGCTCTGCAGCTGAGGGGGAGAAGGAGCTGGGTTCTCAGGAGTTTCCTCCGTTTCTCCTTCTGGGTTTGCTGCTTCTGGGTCTGCTGCTGTTACTCCCGAGTCATCCTCGTCTAATGAGTCCTCTGACGGGGCCATGACACTAGCACTCTCCAGCTCCCCACAGTACCTGATCTGAAAAAAGCCCCATGGGAGGAGTCTGATGTCTTCCCATAGCCTTTAACTGAAGTGCGGGCCCCCAGGAAGGCTGCAGAGTGCCGGTCACTGGTGAATGGTTTGCAGAATGAAAGGACACTCCCAAACATCCATGGCCACCTCAAAAGTTAAATAAGCCTGACAAAAGCCCTATAAGAATGTCACTGAAATTTTCTCTCCTCTTTTAATAAGTTTTGAATGCAGATACTTTTCTCTTTAATTGAATGAGAATATATGGTCTTTTTAATCTGGGGGAATTTTCTGAACCTGGGGGAATTTTCAGCATAGCACTGAGACAGATCAATAGGAATGAAAAACTGAATCACTTTCAGTTCTTTTATTATCTGGAGTGTTGAGCTAGTAAATTTATCTAGGTCAGATTCTTCTGCTAATATAGCAATAAGTGGCAACATCTGTTTCTTCCTAGGAGGTTCATAAGTAAGGCAATATAAAAGTTAATAACAGAGAAATGTCGTCAGCTTCCTGTGGCCTGCAGATACATGGTTTAAGTGCAATAGAAGTCATGCTATATCTCAGTTCTGAATACTACATGAAAGACATTTGGCTAGATCCAAATTTAGTCATATTCAGGGTAGAAATCTATGGGAATTAAGTTAGTCATGATTAAATATTGGTCTTCAGCAAAACGGGAGGAGTCAAACTGGCATCAGAGACCAACGTAAGTCATACCATTTTTTAAAAAGATGTTTTGTCTTAATGTCCCCCGGAGCAAAACAGGCTTTTGAAAGTTGCTAGCATTATAGTTTTGTTCTGGCAGCATATGGAGAGCTTAAAATCCTCCCTTGGTGCCACAAAGCAATTTGAAGGACCGAACAACAGTAGCACATTTTTTGAAAATGGCTTGAGAGGCATCGATCAGCCACTAGTGTGGCATGTTCTTATTTAAGGAATGCTTTATTTCTTGCACTTTTACAATTGTTGCCCTTTATTTAGACAAACGAGCTAAGCAGAAGGCACGTCAAACAAATCCTCATCGTGACCATCTTCCATCTGGAAACCTATGTCCTCACTGTGGGAGGCTGTGTGGATCCAGAATTGGCCTCCACAGTCACTTACGGACCCACTGTTAAAGACCTTATCTTGGAAGACAATCTTACTCGGCTACGAGTGATCGCCAATGAATGAATGAATAAATTTAGACAGCCATGAAAATGGTTTCTGTTGATTACTACACTAATGGTGTGATACTAAAAGCTACGACACTGCTAAAGACATTTTTAGGATGGAGCAAATAGCGACAGTGAAAATTCAACAGAACATAGAGAGCTGCCTGATACCAAGGGATGGGACATAGCTCAGTGGTGCAGCATTTGCCTTGCATGCAGAAGGTCCCAAGTTCAATCCCTGGCATCTCAGAGGCTTCTACTTGAAACCCTGGAGAGCCACTGCCAATCAGTATAGACAGTACTGAGTTAGATGGACCAATGGTCTGACTCGGTATAAGGCAGCTTTCTACTGTCTTATGTTCCAAGGCAGGCCAATTGCTCTGTCTAGGTCACTTTTGTCCACTCAATACTGACTTACAGCAGCTCTCCATGGTTGCTCCAGGGTCTTTCTCACCCCAGCCTGGAGATGCCTGGAGACTGAACCTGGGACCTTTTGCATACAAAACATGTGCTCTACCACTGAGCTACGGTCCCTCCCCAGTGACACAGTGAAGGCTGGAAGTGTATTACTCCAGATGTGTTGCTGTCACCAAAAAAATAACAGCCTGAGTGGGGAACCTCCAGCTCATGGCAACCTCAGAGATTGGCCTGCCAGGTCATTTTGGGCAAGCAATGCCCACCTTTCCTTTATCTGACTTCATATATGACAGTAGGACAGGCCAGTGTGGTATAGTGGTTAGTATGTTGGGCTATGACCTGGAAGACCAGGTTTCAAATCACCACTCAGTTATGGAGCTCAATGGGGGACCCTGAGCGGGGATTCAAATCCTGGTCTTCCAGGTCCTAATCCAACACTCTAACCACTACACCACACTGACTCTGAGGATATGGATCTTGATATGGCCAAGTGGACTGTAGTCCACAGAAACATATCCCATAATAACGTTGTTTGTCCTTAAGGTGCCACCAGCTAACCCTCCGAAAACATTTTTAGTTGCTTTGTAAATGAACAACAAATAAGCCTTGTGGTATGCTTTCATAAAGTTAATTGCAAATTCTTCCCTGTTACTAATGTTACCAAATCAAATGTAAGAGCTTCAAGAGCATTTGAAATAGTCAGGTCTTAGCCGAAGGAAAGTGGAACCTGGGTAGTTGGAGAACCAAATGGAAATTAAAATATGCTCCTGACACCTTGTTTTAAATTAATGTTATTGGTTGACAGGTTTGCACTAAACATTATAACATGTAAATTAAAAATGGAGCAAAGCTAATAGTTTATCAACAATTCATTATTTACTGCACGACATGAAAATGTCAAACTAAAAAAAGAACATATTCCTTCTCTTGCACAAGGGAAGCATGAACATTGCTATCAATTGTGTTATACCAGTACACAAACTCTTCAAGAAAAGTGCGAGCAGCTATTTGCCTTCCGTTCTTGGTTCTTCAGATTCAACCCTTGGTGTGATGAAAATGTCTAAAAACAAAGATTATTGTGTATTGTGAAAAGAGCAAAGAGGGTTGTAGCATCTTAAAAAAAATAAATGTACTGCCTTCAAGTCGATCCCGACTCATGGCGACCCTATGAACAGGGTTTTCATGGTAAGAGGTATTCAGAGGTGGTTTACCATTGCCTTCCTCTGAGGCTGAGAGGCAGTGGATGGCCCGAGGTCACCCAGTGAGCTTCTGAACTTTAATTTATTTGACAGATGAGTGAGACTGCAATTCTCTTGGGATCTTGGGAAGACTGACAGTGATCAGACCTATTGTCATGGCCCCGTCAGAGGACTCCTCAGATGAGGACGACTCGGGAGTAACAGCAGCAGACCCAGGAGCAGCAGGAGACACGGAGGAGCCTCCTGAGAATCCAGCTCCTTCTGCCCCTCAGCTGCAGAGCACCCCAGGGACAGCAGAGGCCCTGCAGCCAGACACAGACAGTGAACAGGATACTCCCCCCTCACCTGCAGAACGTAGACAGCAGAAGGTCAGGCAGAAGAGAGGCAGGCCTGTCTCCTTAAGGCCCAAGCGCTGAGGGCTCACACCTGCTGTCCATCCTGCTCTTTATAAGGCACACCTTGGCTGCAGCTTGTTGCTGACTGCAACGTCAGGCGTGGCTTTGTGTAGACCTAGTTTCCCTGCAGCATCTCTTTGACTGACCTCCTTGGCAATTGATCCCGGACCTCCACTGACCTCGCTTCTGGACTTCTGACTCGGCAAGTACGCTTCGGATAAGCCTGGCAGATTTACAACCCGACTGCTGGCTAAGGACTTTCCTTCCCTGCCAAAGACCCAGGAATTTCCAGCCCCCCCTGACACTGCTGATGCAGTGTAGAGCTGACACCTATAAATAGAGGAAGGGGTGTGGGGAGCCTGTGGCCCTCCAGTTGTTTGTTTGTTTGTTTGTTTGATTGATTTATATCCTGCCCTTCCTCTCAGTAGGAGCCCCGGGCAGCACCTGTCTGACTCCAACTCCCATCACCTGCATCCAGCATGGCCAACGGTCAGAGACGATCGGAGTTGTTATCCAGCAATGTTGGGAAGGCCACAGTTTACCCTCCCATGCTTTAAAAGGACAACAGCAAAAAACAAAAGCCTGTTGAATGTTACCAGTTCTGAACAGCTTGTAGCTGAGACTACAGACCTTTGTGATTAGGGCTCCCCGCTGGGTGCCATAATAATTTGATTGGATTGCAAATTAACACTGATTAAACTTTTCTTCTTGAACATCAGTATGTCAGATTGTACACAAGCAAAATCTGAGTCTGATTGCATGCATTCCATGGCAATTAAAGTTGCTTCAGTGAGCGTGAAAAGTTATGACAAACATCGGCACCTGTTAGATTAATGCTAAAACAAATGTCTTCATGCTGCTCTTTCAGTTCACTAAAATTGCCAGATTAACAATGCATTCTATGTATGCCTACTTGTAAATAAACCCCATTGTGTACTCTGGGGCTTACTCACAGATGAGTGCATAGGATTGCTGTTGAAGAGATCCAAGGTGCAGAGGAAGTGAATAAAAATATTCTTATTTATTCACTCTCTACTTAAAATCTGATCTTGAATTATGAAAATAAAAGGAACAGAGGCCATCTGGAGCATCCTTTTCATCAAGAGGCAGCAGTACATGTGAAAAGGGTCTAGGTGTCCTAGGGGATTGCTGCAAAGGTGCTCTTAGTTTGTGCTATAAAAACAGGCTTTTAGTGTTGCAACTCCAGCCCTCTGGAATCAATTCCCAGCCAAAATAATAATAATAAAAATGATCTGACTTGGTACAAGGCAGCTCCTTCGGCTCCTGCCTGTTGCTTCTCTGCTTGAACCTTCCTCCCTCCCTTGCCAATTTACCTCCCTTGCACAGCTGTTTGGTGTAAGCTGTGTTCCAAAATATTGGGCTGCTGCTGTAACGTGTAGCCTGGCTTTGAGGCACAGTGAGCCAGGCTGCAAACTTGAGTTGACTATTTGTTTTAAAATCAAAAGCCCATTTTAATGCCACACCAGGGTCTCATTAACTCTGCTAGTTTAAACACTTCACAGCCATCATGCAACAGAACAATTCGACACATTCCTTTCAGTCTGGGGAAAAAGCTGACTGACCATTATGCTTTCTGTAACATCCTTAGAAAATTTCATTTATTATGTAGCTGCTTTGTGCACTTGAGCTTATTTCATTTTTAAACATAAACTGGGTGGAGAGAAAAATGCATTTTGGATCTCTTAAAGCCCAAGATGAAATGAAGAGATCCAAAGGGCTGCAACTCTTGAGACTGAAGAGTTATTTCCCAGCATCTAATTTCAAGACAGTGTTCTTCATAAGGAATATCCTATGAGTCCATTCCAGAGATTTTGAAACAATGAAGGGAAGTGCCATGCTAGAGACAATCCTGAAACATGTCTTTGTGAAGATATGGCCTGGCAAACCTAGAAATGTAGCAATGCAGTGGCAGGAAATTAGTGTTTCTGGAGTGGCCCTTTATGAAACCATGATGTTTCTGACTGGGTAAGCTCTAGAAAAGTCGGGTTACATCCTAAAATCTATCACAAATTATACATTCATGCACAGAGGGAGAAATACCAATAACATATATTAAAACTATTATATTAGCTACCTGGAAAGTTTTCTTTCTCAAAAGATGGCATTTAGAGAAAGGTTGGCATTGAAAGCTGTATGAGTGCAAGTACTCTTCCCACATTGGGGACTCCTCTTAGGAATGTAGGAATCTGCCTTACACAGAGTCAGATTATTGGTCCATTTAGCTCAGTATGGTCCACACTGACTGGCAGTAGCTCTCCACGGTTTCTGAATCTGTCCAATCCCTTCCTGGAGATGCCTCAGATTGAACCAGTGGAGACTGGTGTCTGATGTTAGTGGGGCAGGGCATCCGCTCTGGATTTTAGTCTGAACTTTTAAGCAGCTGTCCAAGGCACTGAAGCTATTTTGAAAATAGATAGCACCTTGGATAGCTCCTTGGAAGTTTAGACTACAACCTGGAGCAGACTCACTGCTCCGCTGTCTCCATTGGATTGAACCTGGAACCCTCCGCATGCAATGCTCTCCCACAGAGCCAAGGCAAAGGCTCAACCACTGAGCTACAAGGATGGTTGTTTTTTAGTGCTTTGTCTGGCAGACCGGATTGGAGTCTTTCCCAGCCCTGCCTGGAGATGCTGGAGATTAAACCTGCGGGAGACTTTCCAGAAGGCCTAGGGTGCTCCAGTGGTATTTTCCTTGTACTACCCAACATTGGATACCACTCACTGGAAGTACATTCATAAAATATGTAGACACATTCGAAGTCATATTTCCCCAGCACAATACATTTATATGAATGATCTCAGAGCAAGCTTCACAGGCACCTGCTGCACAACAATAAAAGAAACTTGGTTAAAACCTTCCTGCTTATTCAAATGGCGTTCTTTAATGTGTAATTCCAGCAGACAAAAAGAAATTTGTTTCCATATGGAACAGCTGCAATGCATAAAAAAGATTAGTGTCTACCTGAGTGATGTCCATTCCAGCATCGCAGCTCAGTGGCTGGGTTGATGTGAGGCCATTTGAGCCTATTAATGTTGTGATCACACCAGTTCCATCAATCTTGCGAATCATGGTGCCATCGACAAAGTAGATGAAGCCGTGCTTATCTACAGTGATACCTATTGGGGAAGAGGGAATAAAATTAAGCCGGACTGCCACCTGACATCAGAACTATAAATCATGGGCGGCAAATCTGTGGCCCTGCAGAAGTTGTTTGGACTCCAATTCCCATCAGTCTCAGCCAATATGGCCAGTAGTTAGGGATGATGGGAGTTGTGGTGGAACAAACAACATCTGGAGAGCTATAAATGCTGCTTTTGTTTTGTTCCATGGATTTTTCTGATTTGATTTGAAAACAACCTTTCTTTCATTGTATTAGTCTTTTTTATGTGTGTTCAAATTCATGAATCCATCTGGAAAAAAACACAAACAAAAAACCCTGAAAGCGCAGTGAAAATTTTAGGCTTTCATGAACATGCTTTACTGTCATAAAGAATGAAAGAAGAAACAGTGAAAAATGAGGTTTATGAAAACACAAACTCCAGTCCAGCCTGAAAATCAGTAGTTGGATTTAAACTGATTTAGATGAAACGACATTTCATCTATCAATCTATTATCTACTTACATATTTCTATCTTGCCTCTCTTACAGCTTGAAGAAGTTTACAAATACACTTAAAGCATAAGAACTGTAAAAATAGGGTGGTATTCAACACTAATCCAACTCAGAGTAGAGCCACTGAAATGAATGGATATGACTAACCCAGATTCATTAATTTTAATGTCTCTATTCTGAGTAGGACTTAGTTGAATACAACCTACATTAATTATTTGCAAAAATGTCTATACTTGCAACATTAAGGGGAAATGTTATGGTGATGAGCAGCACATTGAAAACAGAGTGGCAGAATTCAGCCAGCAAATATCAAATTAGCTTAGATAGACAGGCACAGGAACAAAGGAAGCTGCCTTCTACCGAGTCAGACTGTTGATCAATCTAGTTCAGTACTGAATATACTGACTGGTAGCAGCTTTTCAGGATTTCAGAAGGAGGTCCTTCTCATCCCCATCTGGTGACACCAGGGACTGAACCCAGGACCTTCTGCATGCAAAGCAGATGCTCTACCACCGAGCAATGGCCCTTTCCCTATGTAGGTATGTGGTTATTATGCTATACTTGACATTGTCCATCATTCTTTGTAATTTCTATATTTGAGATTGTATTTAGTTATTTTAATGCAGCATCAATAACCAGATCCCCTAGTTATAGCAGAAGGTTCAAGTTCTACAAGCAGAACCATCTTGAAAGCACGTTTCTCTATTTGCTACAGATTTTTTTTTAAAAAAAAGCAAACAAAGCTTTCAGAACGTTTAAGCTGCAATCCTATACTCCAGGAATGGGGAACACATGACCATCCAGATATTGCTAGACTACAACTCCCACAATCTCTTACCATTGACCATGCTAGCTAGGGCAGATGTAGCAGAGTCCAACACCATCTAGATGACCACAAGTTCCTCATCCCTGCAATACACATTTTCCTAGAAGTCCTACTAGTTCTGAGTAAACATGAATAGTGTTGCATTGTACAGATGGGGTTAACAATGCCTTAGTGGTAAAACAATGGATGTTGACTTCACAGTAAAAAGTATATGGCAGATACTTTAAAACTAAATAAAGTTCTAGTTCCATACTATAAAAATTGGAACAATTATGGAAACTGCAGCAAGGGATGCAGTGGAAGCCCAAAGCAGGGCTAGAAAAGAAGCAAGGATGTACCCAAGGTTTGCAGAAACAAGATATGCCACTCAGGATATGAAAAATAATTCCTGCCTGCCTGAGTGCTGGTTTAAAGATGGATGTTTCAGAAAATGCAATTAAAAGGGGCACGTTCAGAAGCAGTGTAATGTTAGCCTACAAGTAGGAATGGAGAAGATATTTGATTCAGTTCATGTTTAAAGGTGAAACACACACTTTAAAAAACAGTATACGAACCAAAACACAACCATCTTGCAATGCAGTTCTCTAGCCAAGTAACAAGGACAACAAGGCATATACTAGGGTAGAGAGTGCATAGTGAAAATAAAATGAAAAGAATGCATTGCCTACAGGAAATCACTTTCCAAAAAAGTGTATATTAGGGGAAAATACAGAAATGTGTACACAGAAAAATGCTAATGAATTTTCATGAGGACTTTTTAAAAAATTGTGTGCAGGTGTGGAAAAATGGAGAGTGGAACTTAAGTTTAAAAAATGAAGAATTGAGAGATGCTAAAGTTGACAGATTTGCCCATCTCTACCTATATAGAATTCAGAAAGGTACAAACCTTGACATACATCACGGGTGGGGAACCTATGGCCCTCCAGATGTTGCTGGACCCCATCTCCCATGATCTTTCACCACTGGCCATGCTGACTGGGATCCATAGGAACTGAAGTACAACAACATCTGGAGGGTCATGGGTTCCCCATCCCTGACCCAGATTCTATGCCATAGAATGATTAATGCCAATGTTTGTTTCCTTACAATTCAGACTAAGATAGGAGGATAGGAAGCCTAAAAAAGGACATAAACAATTTGGCTGCCACAGGGATTGCTGTGTCTGTCATCTCATGCACACATTATGAAGAACATTTTTCAAATAGCAAAACGGAGTCATCACAAAAATGCTAACAATGTATAAAGGAGAAATGATAGTGCCCAGGAGAGTGATTCAAGCAAATGTGGAGTGTAACAATAAGCAACAATTGCTGGATTGACATTTTATGGAGAAATGGGGAGTGGCATTATGGGGATGGTGACTGGGTCAATAAACTTGCTTGCGGACTGGAAATCTATAAATCACTTTCTCCAATCTCAATTAAAAGAGACAGTGAACAGTTATAAAGGATATTGAATAAGAAGAGGACAGAGGAACCCTAAAACATAAAAAGGCAAATGACATTCTGTTTATGGAATGATGGGCAAAAGGGACCATGAGAGCAGGGTAGGAAGCCATATAACTACCCAGCAAGTTTCTTTCAGGCAAAGAAGTTGGTAACATCATGATTCACCCTTGCCCATCTAAGGTCACATGTGAAAATGGTATGCACAGTCCCCAAGATTGGCCACGTATCTGTCTTTTTTAAAACAACAACAACTCTGACCTGTTTCTGGGTCACTCTGCGCACTTTCACCTTTGATCTGTGGTTCTGTGTTCCGAGCCATTCTATATAAAACAAACCTCTGTGGTTCACATTCACTATAATGGAGAAATCTGAAAAAGGCTATAACGTTTCTCCCCTTTTGGTCAAAGTGGATGAAATTTATAGGCACAGGAGTCTAGAGCGGGTTAAGCCTACCAAACTGCAGGCAAATGGGTCCAGGGGCCAGTAAATGGGATTCACTTTGCTTCCTAACCCCTTATGGTTGGAGAGGGACAGGGATTTCTCTTTTGTTCTTTCTTACCTTAAAATAATTAAGCACGTATTTCTGCTTGTACATATTTAAGAACTTTGCAAATTCACCCCAGTCTTCCCATTCCAGTGGTTGCATGTGTCCTTCAATAGGTTGTAGAGATCTTTGATAGGCCTTTACATCCCCACACCCCAATGAGCCTTACAATGTGAGATTGTGTAAAGATTCTGCCTGCACAGTTTTGAAAAGTTCTGAGGGGCTTTTGTTGTTGTTGTTAAAATACAGGAATGTACATTTTTTTAAAAAAACCAAAACCTTAAATGAAGTGTTTACCCTTTTTAAAAACAAAAACAGCAACTCTGAAACAACATTTCAGGCAACATTTACGACAACTTTGTGGGAAAGCCAATATACCTAGAGAAACACAGCAATCTATAAGAAAACATAGAACTATACTGTACAGAAAAGCATAAAAACAGAACAAAAAAGTATAACATGAGGCTTTGTATGTGTGTGTGTGGGGGGGTTGATCTGACTTGGGGGTATTGACATCAAGCTTCAACTCAGGAGGGGGGTGGAAGACTCTCAAATCAGCCCAGTTTGCTTTGTTATTTGGCACCTACAAAAAGCCAGTGCACACCCCTAACATGCAATACGCTACTAAATGGAATGGGGTGGTGTTATCTCATACCAAGACAGACCACAAAAGAAAGGCATTTGGCAGCATCAGGATGTTAACTATGCATAAGTAGACAAGGGCGCCTCAAGTCCAATCCAATTTGAACTTCTTCGAGTTTAAATCCTTCACAATAATATGAACTCACTTTTTATTATAGATCTTTATGTAGGGGGCAAAATGGCACCATCCACAGAAGAAAGGAGATATTAGCAGGCTTGGGAAAATGGCAAGGTTTACAGAAGTACAAAAAATCTTTAGAAAAAAGGATGGAACTCCAAAACAATTCAGAAAGGACTGATCATCATCCTTGGGCATGGAATGAAGACTGATTATTTCTGTGTGTGTGTATGTGTGTAAAACTGGGGGTGGAGGGGAAATGGAACGGAGTATCCTGAAAGAAAGCATGAGTAACTGGCTGGCATCCTGAACAAGAGCACTCTACACTGCAACATTTTCTTGCAGGTCCCACTTATCAGCCAATGTGTGTTATGTAGTGCAATATAAAGCCAATGTGGTGTTAATGGTTAGGGTGTTGGACTGTGACCTTGGAGACCAGGATTCAAATCTCCACTCAGACATGAAGATCACAAGTTGATCTTGGTGTAAGTCCCTGCCTCTCAGCCTAACCTACCTCACAAGACTTGTTGTGAAGATCAGATGGGGGGGAGAACCATATATGCCACCTTAAACTCCTTGAAAGAACACTGGGATATAAATGTAATAAATAAATAAACAAATACATAAATAAATACATTCTGCCAGTGGCTTCTGCAGATCTGTCTGAGATGGAATCAACTGAATTTGACATGTTCTAAAATGAGTGTACCCCTCGACATAACATGACTGTGACTTAGAGATATGAAGCCATCCACAAGTGCTGAAAATATGCTGAGAATGCTGACACCATTTTATTATCACAGGGCAGAGCTTGTTAAATATCTGTGTGATGTGGGCCATGAATAAAACTTCACTCTAGAAGTCAGGTCAGGTCAACCTGTTATTGCCTATGGCCAAAGGCCTTTGCAAAATGCAAAGGGGCTTGAAAGTACACAAAACTCTTATTTGCAAATACAAATATTGAAAATACTATGGATATAAAATAGTAATTTAAAGCCAGATAAAAAGGATAAAAAGCAAATAATAAAAATAGGGGGAAGAAAGACAAGCAATAAAAAGGACAAAAAAGCAATAAAATGAATGATAAAATTATCATCAAATCAGGGCATTACCATGGCAATTTATAGTTATCCCTGGAAGCACTTTTGCACAGCTCTTTGGATCAGCCGGAGGAAAACAGACACCCTGTAAGTCACCTCCCCCCAAAAGGCTATATCTGGCAATGATAACTTTTCAAGTACAATCCCAATAAAATAGTATCCAGTAACTTAAAGTGGGGTTCCAAGTACAAAGGACAAAACAAGGTGTAATGTGGAAGATCTTCTATCTCAGCATTTTTACAAAGGCATCTGCACTGAGCCCGAGGATATCAGCAATAAATCATGGCTGATAGCATAGTCTGAAAAGAAATAGCCATAAAGGCTTGTCTGAGCTTAGGAAAAGTAAGATTAACCAAATAGGAAGCTTTTTATACAGCCAGAAGTACCTGAAAAAACAAGTGTAACATTATTGCTCGATCAGACCATGCACTTTGTTCAAAATCCTATTCTTAGAGCTTTAGAAGTACTCCACACCTGGGGGTAGTAAAAACAAGTGGAATCTACAGCAAAATGTTGGCAGCATGGGCTGCTTCTGTTCAGATTCCAGCCAGCCAGGCATGCCCATTTATTAATTGATTTCATTTATAAATCACTTCGCACAGCAATTTAATATAAACATCAACAATTTTTTTTAAAAAAAATGTATTCAATTTCAAGTCCAATCCAGATACAGACTGGGATACAAATCTTCACTTAAAAGGCTTGTTGAAAAAGGAAGGTCTTTAACAGGCAGCAAAAAAATAACAGAGACAACACACGTTGTCCCTTTGGAGGGAGTTTTAAAGGGTAGGTGTCACAACACTAAAGGTCTGCTTCCTATGCTGCGTGGCATGGACCTCCGGATGAGATGCTATCTGGCCTCTCCTGCAGGAGAAGAGTGATTGGTTGGGTATATAAGGGTTGAGACAATCTTTTAGATATCCTGATCTCAAGATTTATAGGGCTTTGTTCACCATTTCCAGCACCTTGAACTTAGCCTGGTAGCTAACTGGCAGCCAGTGAAATCCTTTCAGCAATGGCGTAAAATGGTGGTGATATTCTGTCCCAGTGAGCAGTCAAGCTGCTGCATTTTGCACAAGCTTCAGCTTCTGGGGCAGTCCCACATAGAGTGCATTGCAGTAATCTAGTCTGTAGTAATTTGGGATACTCTTTTCCACTCCTCCATTGGTTTTTCATCCCTTGTCCCCAGCAGTCAGCATTCCATAGCCACTTTTTGAAGACAGCCCACTCTTGGGAGAGGCCTGGGGCTGATGGGACTTGTTGTCTAAAACATCCGGGCAAAGGCTGTCTTCAACCATGTGTTTTCTCGAGCCACTACTGAACTGATTCCCATGGGTCAGGAGGGTAATCAAATTAATTTCCTCAGGAGGTAAAACTCAATTAATTACAGAGTTCCTCAACTTAATTTCTTGCACAAGATTAGATGTCTAAGAGGCAGACCAAATTAACACTTCAAAGAAATGGATGAGCCAACAAAGGTGAGTTGAGAGATCTGCTGTCTGAGCTCTTTTACATTTGACAAATACCTCTTGAAGAGTCCCAATCTGCATGCAACCAATGTTCCAGAGAAATGGAAGGTGGGTGATTAATTGGGCTGGCCTTGTCATTAGGCGGAGTGAGGTGGGTACCTCAGGCAGCTGGTTTTGAGTGTTATAAAAGGGCTGGTTAATTATTTAACCTTAATGTATTGAAATTGGTTTTTTTTATTCTGAGGCAGGGAGATGCCTGTGAGCTTTTCTTCCTCGGAGGCCAAAATAATATTGCCAGCCTTGGGTACTAGACACCTTGACTTCAGCAGAGGGGGAGCTATTTGTTGCTCCACCTCAGATTGGCCCTGGTTCCTCCTCCCCCATATGTCTGCTTAGTACAAGCCTAATTAGGATTTCAACAGGTATAGAAAAATCAGGACATTGTCCTACCCAGCTTTAAAACCAGGGATTGGTTTTCTTCAAATCTCACTCTTCAGAAACTTTAAAACAAAAGTAAGTGAGAATATGTATGAGGAAGTCCTCTTTTAATTCTTGGGGGAAGATCCATAGCTCAGTTGGCAGTGTATCTGCTTCACATGGAGAAGGTCCCAGGATCAATCCCCAACATCTTCAGGCAGGAAAGACTCCTGCCTGAAACCCTGGAAAGCCACTTCCAGGCACAGTACCATGCTAGATGGACCACTGGTTTGACCCAGTATACGTTGTCCCTTCAGACTGAACCAAGCAACTGGATGTGATGGGTCACAAAGAAAGCTTCAAACTTTCTTTATCTATTTTTACTGAGAAGATCTGTGCCTTGCTTTCAACAAGAAGGCCTCAAAGTGGCCTGGAAAACGCAGAAGATGCTACAATTCCACTGAAGTCCTTACAAGTGATTTTTTTTTTTTAAATGAAACAAATGGATCCACGGGAACAAGTTAGGATAAATAATGTCAAAATACTGAACTCATAAATAAAAGCAAAAGTAGGTAAGACCCTGGTGCGCCCATGCGCGTGCGCACACGTACAGAATGCTTAGTTTCTCTAAATGAACTGCTGTTAAGTGGCAGAGAAGGGAGAGGACAGTCTAGCTGAATCAGGAGCTGACATGCTCTAGTACCTTTGCCAACCTGTACTCTCCCAATGTTTTGGACTACAATTCCCAGCAGCCCTCGCCAGCATACTGGTTGGGGCTGATGGGAGTTCTAGCTCATTACATTAGATGCAATATTTGAAGAAATGGGTGCAGTTCGGCTGCCTTCTTTACAATCTCTGTAATCCAAAAGAATTGCAAGCAGGACAATCTGTGAAGTGGTTCACATTATTTGTTTTTGCACAAATGTATTATCTGAGCCATTTCTCTGGACGTGATCATGTGCTCAGTTTACTGAAAATGTGTTGTATGTCCATATAGCTCAATATTGTCTACATTGCTTGGCAATGACTTGTGATGTCTCTCTCAGATGCACCAGTAAAGATACATGTCAGTCTTCCTAAGTAATGTTTTGAGGAGGATTCTGATTGATTCTGACTGCCATTCCCTGTAAGCAGAGGAGTCACGTAGACAATAGTGAATAGCACTGTTGTAATAGACTGAATATGTACCAAGGATACTGATATCACAGGAATGTAGAGGAGGATGGCTGGTACAGGGGGCAGAGCATCACTGTAGCATAGAACAATTGGATGTAACTGTTGCCATGGTCATGACGAATGTGGGGGTATATATATGTCTGTATCTGACCACCATTTTAGTTGAGTTCTGTACTTTGCTCCAGCTAAGCACTTGGCTGACTAAATAACCTTAAACCAGTCTTTGGCTTCGTCCTTAAGTCTCCTCCAAAAGGAACCTAGTTGTAAATTCCATGACAGTTTCATTTATTTAACAGAAAATAGTACTAATATTTACTTTAACATAGTCCTGTGCTGTGCTGTGCTGTGCTAATTGCCTCTCAGCAGGGATGGAAAGATATGTCACCTTTGGTTTCTCATATTTCCATTCTTAAATTTTCCACATTTCTGCAGCAATCTGTATATATATATATATCCCGCCCTTCCTCCCAGCAGGAGCCCAGGATTTTATTTAAAAATCCTCATGAAAATTATTCAGCATTTTAGAGAATTTCTCCTAATAAACACATAGTTGTAGGTGGCTTTGACTAATGTACACATTTTTGCAAACCATTTCTCGTTATATAATGCATTTTTGCATGTTATTTTCACTCATATAGTCATCCCCCCCCCAACTTTCCCCTAATATGTGCATTTTATCTTTTTGTACACCGCCCAGAGAGCCTTCAGGCTTAGGGCGGTATATAAATTAAATTAAATAAAATAAATAAATAAATAAAATTTTTGTAAACATTGGTTGAAGAACTGCAGTGCAAACTTCAAATAAGTGCAAATATTGGCTGTGTTTCGGTATTCATATTGTTTCTGAGAGTGCAGATATGATCAATTTGGCTTGCAATGTGAACGGAATCAAAATTTTCGCCCATCCCTACCTCTCACACACCTTCCATAGTCTGATCTCTGCTGAGACTCCAGCCTCTTACCACAACCACAACCTCTTACCACAGCCAGAGGAATGCCCTCCAAAACTTAACAAACCTCTTAAAGGGATATTATCACAACTCTTCAGGGTTCTAGACGGGGACATTCCCAGTTCTACCTTGAGATGATGGAGACTGAACATGGAGCCTTCTGCATGCAAACCAGATGCTCCACTACTGAGCCGTAGCCCTCCCCTATAAAGCACCACACTAGTGAACATTGTGCTTTGGTGACTTCATCTCCCTCCCTTTCTACACAAATTTGCAAATTCTTCACAAAGTTGAGGTCCTCTGACTCCTAACATTTGGTAGAATTGATGTCAGCTTCCTACTAACACAGGAAAAACCTGTAAGTAAATCATATCTTGGTGTTGTGTCCAGCAGTATTTTAAGGTTTAGAAATGTGGGTGCAATCCATAAACTACTTAATATAGTAAGGTTCCCTAAAGCTGTCATTCTGCCATGTGAGTCAATAGAACTGAGACAACTGATGCACAACTGCTAAAGTGACCTACAATGTTGCTTCCTTTTTTGTTCTCATAAACTAGTGGAATTGTTACAATTTATACCATCAACATTGTAATTAATATTGCTCCTCCCCTATTATAAGGGCCAAATGAGACGTGATGTTGTGTTTAAGCCCTCCCAGGGTTCAAACTGTGTGGCACAGTAATTAGACTGTTGGGCTCGGATCAAACCCCCATTCACCCACAAAGCTCACTGGGTAACCTTAACACATTCCCATCTCTTAAGCTAACTTGTATCTCAGGGTTGTTGTGAAGGTAAAATGGGGAGGAGACAAACCATGTTTGATACCTTGATACCTTGAGCTCCTTGGATGAAAGTTGAGATATAAATGTTGTTATGTGCCTTCAAGTCGATTACGACTTATGGCGACCCTATGAATCAGTGACCTCCAAGAGCATCTGTCATGAACCACCCTGTTCAGATCTTGTAAGTTCAGGTCTCTGGCTTCCTTTATGGAATCAATCCGTCTCTTGTTTGGCCTTCCTCTTTTTCTACTCCCTTCTGTTTTTCCAAGCATTATTGTCATTTCTAGTGAATGAGGTCTACTCATTACGTGTCCAAAGTATGTCAGCTTCTAGTGATAATTTTGGTTTAATTTGTTCTAACACCCAATTATTGGTCTTTTTTGCTTGCTCCAGTGCTGAAGTAACAGCTTCTTTAACGCTCCAAGCCTTCTCAAACCACACTACCCTATTCTTTGACCCCAGCAGCAGGTTATTTATTACTTGTTACATTTCTTTTCTCCAGGGAGTTCAAGATGGTGTTTATGGTTTGCCCCTTCCCCATTTTATCCTCACAACTATCTTGTGTTATAAGTTAGGCCAGGTATAGGGAACCTGTGGCCCTCCAGATGTTGCTGAACTACAACTCCTGTCAGCCCCAGCAAGCATGGCCAGTGGCTAGGGATAATGGGAGTTATAGTGCAGCAACATCTAAGGGTCAAAGGTTCCCTGAGTTAGGCTGAAAGACAGTGACTGGCCATGGTCACCAAATGAGCTTCACTCTCCCACATCCTTAGTCCGACACTCTAACCACTACACCATGCTACCTCTTATTGGGGAATCATGTTCAGAGTTGTCCCTTATCATATCTGGGAAATGCCTCAAAGTGCAACTGTGTCCCTCTTAGGAAAGACATCACATTTTCTGCATGAGACAAAATTGCTTATGCTTGTAATCCTATAGACACTTATATGAGAGTAAGCCCTAGTGAACTTACTTCTTAGTAGACAATGCATACAATTATCAGTTACCCAAGGAAGTTTAAACTCTCCCCCCCCAAAATCAGATATGAAAGGAGAATTTGTATACATGAAGTTAATAGGCATAATCTGTAGTTTGCATTCTTTTCCAGAATTAACTTCAGAATTTCATTCCTTTTCAGAATAAACGTTAATGACACATTGCGTTTTTGTGTTATTTCAGTTAGGTTACATTTCTAATTCAACTACAGCTGAAATAACCTGTTCGTTTACTTGAAATAACTTTAGTTATATTACATTTCTAATTCACCCTCCAAAACATTTTCACATAAAGATATATAACTATTGGAGAGATCTGATAAAAAGAAAACATGCCAAGTATATTTGGAAAGAATTTGCAGTTTCTCATAAAACTTTTAAACAGGAGAAAAGTGGATCCAATTGGTTAATTTTACGGTTGTAACAAATTGCATTCCATCCATTCCAAACACCTTTAATTAAAGCTACCACCGAGAAACTACTAAAGCAATTTTATGTAATTACTTATTTATAGGATGCCATGATACTCAACTAAAAATAAGAGGCATCTGATTTAGAGTTTAAAGGTTTGCAATCTCGGTTTTTTTTAAAAATACTGTTTTCAGAGTACACGACGGATAAGAGCAAATTGAGCAAACTTGTCTTTGTATGCTCTTGAATTAGGCAGACCATGAAATCATACCATTCAACACCTGTTGCGTGAAAATACATATGCTTAGTGAGAAGCTGAGAACATCAGAGCAAAGCAAGGTTCACAAACAAGATGCATGTACGGTGGCTGGCTTGATTCACTAAATATTTTTGTAAGTCTTGACTTTTGCAAGTACATTCCTGGATCACCTAGAAAAAACACATTTGCTTTCTACCAAACTATACTTTTTCCTGCAGTCACTATCTTTGCCCACTTGAAACTCCCAGAGGCTAAGGGTTTGCCCAGCGGAGGCATGTCCATTTGGGCAAATAGGGTACTGCCCCACCAATCCCAGTCCATCCTTAGCAACCCTCAACTGCTTGCCTTCATAGTTGCAACAAAGCCAAGGGCTGGGATTGCCTCCCAGCTTCCTCCACCTTAGTTTCGGTGTTTTCCCCCTTATAGAACTGAGCAGGTAGGAGGAGGAGCATGGGGACAGAACCAGAATGAGCTGGCACTATCAACTGCCTTTTGAAGTGAGCCCAGAAATGAACTGGCAACCAGGGCAGATGGCTCAAAATTGGGTGCTATATGCAAACATCAGTCTACTCCTGGTAAGAGGAGGTGGGTTGTCTGCTTCTGCACTAGTGGAAGCTTCTATATTATTTTCAAAGGCAGCCCTATGTACAATGCATTACAGTAGTCTACAGAGCATGGATGACAGCAGCAAGGGAACATTCTTCCAGCACTGGATATTGACAACATATAAAAGCAGAAGCGGCTTGCCAGGTGGAGCAGAGCCACAATGCTAAATTCCTGTCAGGCGCGTCACTCTGCTTCCTGGGGGAGGGACAAGCCAGTGGGGAGATTGGTGCAGTGCACCTGCAGCAGCAGAGCAAATCTGTCACTCCTGAAGGCAATGGTGGCTGGTTGCTCCATGTCTGTGAAACAATGGAATCTATTCTGGGTTTTCGTACGAACTTTCAAGGAACTTTCCAAAGTGCTGAAGCTAATTTTGGGAATAGGTTTGAGCACTTTGGACAACTCCTTGAAGGTTCAGACTAAATCCCAGGGTGGATTCCAGTAGGACTGCTCCTTGAAAGTTTGGACTAAAAGCTGGAGCGGATTCCACTGCCCCGCTGAAATCAGAGCCACCAGCCACCATTGCCTGCCAGAGTGTTTGCATCACACTGACCTCCCTGCTGCCTCTCCCTCTCCCTCCTGGTAAACAACGAGCTACCTGCCATAAAGCTAGCATAGCGACACTACCCCACCTGGAAAGCTGCTTCTGTATGAATACAGTATACAGCACTTGGGATGCAGGAGCAATGCAGGGACCATGAGGACCCCTTAGCAAGCACCTGATCTTTACTGGGTAGTGTTAACCTGTTCAGAACAGGCATATTTCCAGGCAACCAGTCTAGTGAACCTGCTCAGCCCCCCATCAACAACTCCATGTAGCCTGGATCAAGAACTTCAATTAAAGGCAATGTTTTCACAAAGAGTGTATACTTCCCCCCCATCTAAAACCAGCATTTTATTATACTTTCTACAGAAATCAGAGATTATTTGTTGTCACTGTTTCATGAATAATTTTTGGAAATGTATCTCATACAAATAAGTAAATAGGCACACACACACACACACACATTCTGTTGTGCAATATTATGAATGTCTCCTAGACTATTTGGAGGTAATCATTATCACTACCTGACCGATTTGTTGCTAAGGCTCACAGTGCAACTTAGATGGTGATAGTGCTGTTTTTGGAAATTACATAGGCAATCTCAAAACTCCATGTTAGGAACTGACACCAGTAGTCAGTAGGTGGCAAAAATTGTCAGTAGGTGGCAAAAAGACAAAACAGATAATAGCTTTTTAATTAGATATAATCAGCAATGATACACTGCTTCTCGTTTCCTTGCAAAAAAGACCTAAAATCCTTAATTTTGCCCCTCTTTAGACTTTATTTCCTGCACTAATTACCCACCTGATGATTAACATTTATTTGTATTTATTTCACACTTACTTTCCATCATTAAAAGTGTGTTAAAGTCACTCTGACTATAATTGCAATATTTTGATAGCTAGTTTTCAAATGAGAGTTCTTAATGTGCCTTGGACATTGTTCTGTCTCTCAGTTAATTTGAACTTTCTACTGATCTACAGCCTTCATTTATTACTTCAGAGCCAGAATGAAAACACACACACACACACTAAACTTTCCCTCACAGCTATTAATTAGGCATTTGCAGTACACTAGGAGGCTAATAAGCCAGAAGCAACTCAGCAAGACTCCACTCTTGCAAGAATTCCAGCACCCTCCCATGAGGTGCTGCGTATTCTCTTTTCCACATTATTTGTACTGCGTATTAATGAGGGACAGCATCCTACACAACTGAGTGCCTTTCTAATGTCAGTTCAAATGCATAGCTGGTCTTACCCACAAATCCAAGAGCGACAAAATCTCTTTGAATTGTGTCTTTAATGCATCAAATGTTTAGATACAGAATTGAATCACCGGTGCAACCACCTCCCTAGAACCCAACCCGTTAACATTGCCCTGAAAATTTCTGTTCCTTTTGATAATTTTTGAATGCAATTTTTTTCTCATTCATTGATGGAGAATTATTTATTTATTAAATTTATTTCTCATTCGTTGAGGGAGAATAATTAATTAATTAATTAATTAATTAAATGTATATCTCACTCTTCTTCCCAAAAGGAGCCCATGGTGGCAAACAAGCAATAAAGCACTAAAAACGTCTTTAAAACATCTTAAAAGCAAAACATTTTTAAAAGCATCTTAAAAACTTCACATCTTAAAACCATCTTTAATTAAAAAAAAAAAAGCAATTCCAACATAGACACAGACTGGGATAAGGGCACTGGAATACTTAAAAAGGTTTGTTGAAAGAGGAATGTCTTCAGTAGGTGGCAAAAAGAAAACAGAGATGGCACCTGTCTAATATTTAAGGGGAGGGAATTCCAAAGGGTAGGTGCCACAACACTGAAGGTCCACTTACTATGTTGTGTGGACAGGACCTCATGATGAGATGAGTATCTGCAGGAGGCCCGCACCTGCTGAGCACAGTGACCTTCTGGTTATATAAGGGATGAGATTATCTTTCAGGTACCCTGATCCCAAGCTGTATTGGGCTTTATACACCAAAACCAGCTGAGTTTTGCTTTCAGCAATTATTTCAGCAGCGTGGCAACATGCTGGCGATATCCTGTCCCAGTAAGCAGTTGTGCCATTGAATTTTGCACCAGCTTTCAGACCAATAACTTCCCAATAGTTGCATGTGTGTGTGTGTGGGAAGTTGGAAAAAATTTCAACACAGCATATACCAGGGGCAGGGAACCTGTGCTCCTTGCTTAACTCCAGTTCCCATCAGTCCTAGTCAGCATGGCCAATGGTTAGGGACTATGGGGGTTGGAGTTATGCAACACCATCTGCAGGGTCACAGATTCCCCATCCTTTCTGGGCACGCTGAAACTCAGAAGTCTAATTGAACTTGGTGGTGTTCTGTTCGGAGTAAATGTACACAGAGTAAAACAAACCCAAATGTGCGTGGTCTGCACTGATAAAGCACATGCTTTGCATGCAACAGATTCAAGCCCCAGGTGGAGCTGAAAAACTGAAGAGCAGCTACCAGTCAGTGTGGACCATTTTGAGCTAGACGGCCCATTAGTCTGACTCAGCATAAGGCAACTTCCTTTGCTCCAATGACAAAGATGACTGGAATGGACAAGTTCAAACGGATGAAAGATGTTCTGCCTCTTATTGAAGGTGTGAACATCCACATGAGCACTCAGCTAGCGGCTCAGGGCTCATTTCACACAATGAAAGAAAGATTGTCAGGGATAGGGAATCTGCAGATATTGCTGGACTAGAACTCCCAACTTCCCTGGCCACCGGGCATACAAGAAGGGGTTGATGTGAATTATAGCCCAACAAGTTCTGGAGAGCACCACATTGACTATCCCCATTTTAAGTGCTGCACTCAAGGACAATTCTTTCTGTTTCTGTAATTCTCCTACCTCGGGGGCTGTGAAGTGACGCTTCGGAAGCCCATCCTCCATCTCCACAGTGACTTTGGTCAAACGGAAGGCACTGTTCACCTGTTCCTGCCACTACCTCATAGTTTTTTGCCAAATCCTTGGTTTCACTGAGAGATTTCACTTTGTAAACTCTTCTGGTGTTTGTATCTGACAGGTAAAGGGATTCTGATACTGGGTCCATGGCTAGGTAGTATTTGTGAGCTGGACTTGTGCTATTGAGAAAGAGAAAAGACAAAATAAAAATTAGTTAAATGTATATCAGTCTTTGTTATTTCCTCCTGGGATGGATAAATAAATAAATAAATATTGATGCTTTTGTCTTCTAAAGTCATCATTTTTATATAATTGTTAAGTGGTACAATTCAAAATAAAATCCACAAGTTATATAAAAGAGACAAGTGGCTGCATTACAAGCCAATCTAGGTGGACGTGAAAGGACTGCGGCAGCATCCCAACGTTGCTGGAGTCCAACTCTCATTCACCCCAACCAGTATGGCCAATGGTCAGCGACAATGGGTGTTGGAGTCCAGCAATATCTTGAGGGCTACAGATCCCTCTTCCTACACTGAGAAATTGTTCTTCTGTAAGACACCATCAATTATTTTCTGTTGAATGCATTGCCAATAAGGTAATAGTCGAAGACCAAGTACTACCAAAATAAAGGGGTGTGAACTACTGCTCCATAATTGACACACTGAAGTGACTTTTTGTCAAGATAAATACATTGGCATGGATTGTTCTGGTAGCAGAAAGCTTCTTTCGCTCATGGAAGGGAGGTTTCTAACTTAGCAAAAGAGTTTTGCGTACACAAAATGACCCAAAATGCAGGAACATTCTTCCATTTGCACAAGATTTTACATTAGCTCTTTCTTAAGATCTTTTTAATGGTTTTTATGACTAGTCTTTATATTCTACAGCCTTTATTTTTGTTATTCACAATGCCTCTCATAATGTTGCACCCGTCAGTACCTCCTATGGCACCCACAAAATGCCTCAGTAAACACCCCCTGAATAACCTACAAGGCATGAGGGACTGTTTACCTTTCCTGCTCAGCTCCTTTCTGCACTGGTTTGGCCTCTCCTATATTGAACATACCCCCTTAAACATGTTCACATTTCATTGGATACCAGGATTAGAACACTCACCCTCCTTTTTGTTCTGAACAGAGGAGAGGAATAGAGAGCTTCTCTTTCTAAACAAGTATGCTGGTGGCTGATGTAGGTGCTTTTCCTCACACTGATGGAGGGCACACGGATGTGTAACACCCTTCGTGCAAATATATCTCAGAGTGGTTCACAATAAGAATTTACAATAAAATCCAATTACATAATTAAAATGCTGCTAAAAAAACCCTACCCCACTTTAAAAAAAATTACCACAAATTCAGAACCAATCTAGATAACAGTGTTCAAACTTTTAGTTTCCTTTCTGACCAAATCTGAATAAATATAATGCCTAAAGTCAAGTAAAATGTCTTGACTTGTAGACACCAGATGAACTTCCCTGCCTCAGGAACTCAACAACTGGGGTGCTATCAATGGGGGAAAAAACTCCTTTTGTGGTTTTATATTCCAGCCTTTAATCTAAGAATTTTTGGTAGCTGTTTGATGTATTAAAACAAGGAAAACAACCAAATTCTTGGTTGGGAAGCTATATTCTAACTCATGGAAAAGTCAAAGGTTTCTGACACCCACCCACATTTCTGCAATCTCCATTCAGGTAAGCAAGAGCCATAATGACAGTTCAAGAACACCATCCGGCCAGGCAAAGGCATTTGAGGATGGCACAGAGTGAGAGGCATGGTCTGGAGAGTCACATTTGCCCCCCTGGTGTGAGGTTCTCCACCCTTGACTTAAGGGGACAGATTTTTATTTCTTCTTTTATTTCTTTTGAATGATGTATTCTTGCAGTCTCTAACTTTAGTTTAAATGTTTCCAGCACATGTAAAGAAGAAATAACGGGGTCAAGTTTCAGACTTAATCCTGGGACTATCCTAATTCATCTCTTAATGTTTGTCCAGTAACCAGTTGCCATTGGGAATGACTATCTGTGTTTAATTTTCATTTCCAACAAGTAGAATTATGACCACTAACCATTTTGTGAAGCTTATTTGGAGTGATGCACTCTCATGTACTGTTAGGGTCCTTCAGGCTGTCTGACGTGCAGCTTCAGGGCTCCCTCCTTGTGGAGGGACACACAAACCGACAAACATAATGACAGCGATCCCCAGTGGTTCAGATAAAGCTACGTTGGCTCAAATCAAAGCTTTTCAATTGTGGTGGAATGAGCTTGTGAGAAACAAGCAATCGACTCAAAGAACAATCATTATCAAATGACAAATAAGTAGCATGTACTCAGGGCGCTTGAACGATGCTTTCTGCTGATGAGCAGCTTTACATATTAACTCAAGAATGCCGTGGAAGAGCTCTCAAGTCTTCAGATATATTCATTCCTTTTCCAGTGGTCTTTCTCAAAAATGTACTTTTGATTAGTGCATGACTTAAGGAAAGCTTATTGGCTTCTATTCTCACAAAAACAACTGGAACAAGCCCTTTTGCAACAGTATTCCCAACCAAAGACAATTTGGTTATACAGACAATATGATCTTGTGTTCCTGCCATAGTTTGCAGCAACCTGTAAGCCTTTCCAGACCGGCTTCTGCATGTTTCTGTCCACCCAAGTGAGGAGGTTGCACTGGACTGTAATATCAAGTATAATATTAATACAACCTTTGCTAACCTAGTGCCCTCCCCATGCTTTCGACTACAATTCCCATTAGTGGTTCATGATCCACGAGAGATTTTCAAATATTTTCAGGCAAACACATGTACAAGCTCCCTTCAGACCTTGTTGCTTATCGTAGCAAGATTGGTGGTGGGGCCAACACATACCAAGATCTCTACATTCTTAACATCTGTAGAGGGCTCATATTTCCACACATAATAAGATTAGGGCTTACTTCAGCCTTTCCCAACCAGTGTGCCTCCAGATGTTGTTGGACCACAACTCCCATCAGCCTCAGCCAGCATTGCCAATGGTCAGGAAAGATGGGAGTTGTGGTCCAACAACATCTGGAGGCACACTGGTTGGGAAAGGCTGCCTTACTTGATCTATAGACCTTGTGCCCAGTTTATCACTTAATTTTCTACTTGTTCCATTCACATTCATATTTTAATAATGTCTTGAAGATCGGCATGGCTACCCTATGGCCCTCCAAATGTTGCTGGACTACCATCATCACTGACCATTGGTCATGCTGTGGCTGATGGAAGTTGTAATCCAACAACATCTGGAGGTCCACATGTTCCCTGGCCATGTTGTAGATTTTTGATAAAATTTACCTCTCATTGTTGCATGTTGTTTTTTCTACACGACGGTCCTCATTTTTTAACTTGTGTTAGTAGAATCTCATCTGTAAGAATTAAAGTCTTGGTGGTATGTGCAAGAGCAGTGGATGGCACGATGGGGCAGCAGCATTAAGTAAACTGCTGACTGAGCATGATGTCACTGCTGCTTACCAGGATGTAGAGAGGGAGGGGCAAGGAGGAGGCAAGATTGGGATGGTGCAAATGCACTGGTGGAGCCAATCTGGCACTGATGTGTTTGTATCATGCCAACCTCCCAGCTGCTTCGTCCTTCCTCCTCTATCACCCTGTAAGCAGAATGACACAACCAACCAATGTCAAGTGAGTGTTGACACCCCAGCACACCATATGTTATTGCTGGCCTTCCATATACATTTTACATTTCTTCACAATTCAAGGATTTGTTCTCTTGAAAAATATCTGTACAAACGCAATATATATATGTCCTATGTTGTTGATTTGGGTGGGCATTGCAGTCATAAGAACGTAAGAATAACCTTCTGGATCAGGCCAGTGGCCTATCTAGTCCAGCGTTCTGTTCTTACAGTAGCCAACCAGATGCCCCAATGGGAAGCCCGCAAGAGGACCTAAGCACAAAAGCACTATCCCCTCCTGAGGTTTCCAGCAACTGGTATTCAGAAGCATGCTGTCTCCAACAGTAGTTTATTTATTTATTTATTTATTTGTTGAATTTCTATACCGCCCGACTAGCATAGCTCTCTGGGCGGTGTACAACAGAGAAATATAAATATACACAATAAAATCCAATAAATCAGTGCAAGGGACATGTATATAAAAATCCGCAAATCTAAGATCAATTACAACATATTTAAAACTAAAAAACTAAAAAACTAAAATGCCTGAGAAAAGAGGAAGGTTTTAACTTGGCGCCGAAAAGATAACAACGTCGGCGCCAAGTGCACCTCATCGGGAAGACTATTCCACAGTTCGGGGGCCACCACTGAGAAGGCCTTAGTTCTTGTTATCGTCCTCCGAGCTTCCCTATGAGTCGGAACTCAGAGGAGGGCCTTCGATGTTGAACGTAGTGTATGGGCAGGTTCATATCGGGAGAGGCGTTCCAGCAGGTATTGCGGTCCCGCACCGTATAAGGCTTTATAGGTTAAAACCAGCACTTTAAATCTGGCCCGGAAGCATATTGGTAGCCAGTGCAAGTGGGCCAGAACAGGTGTTATATGTTCAGACCGCTTGGTCCTCGTTATCAGTCTGGCCGCCGCATTCTGCACAAGCTGTAGCTTCCGAACCGTCTTCAAAGGCAGTCCTACGTAGAGCGCATTGCAGTAATCCAATCGAGAGGTTACCAGAGCATGGACAACTGAGGTGAGGTCCTCCCTGTCCAGATAGGGACGTAGCTGGACTACCATCCGAAGTTGGTAGAACGCATTCCATGCCACCGAGGCTACTTGAGCCTCAAGTGACAGGGAAGGATCTAAAAATACTCCCAAACTACGAACCCATTCCTTCACGGGGAGTGTAACCCCGTCCAGAACAGGGTGAATATCCACCATCTGATCAGAGAAACCTCCCACCAACAGCATCTCAGTCTTGTCAGGACTGAGCCTCAGTTTGTTAGCTCTCATCCAGTCCATTATCGCAGCCAGGCAACAGTTCAGCACATTAACAGCCTCACCTGAAGACGATGAAAAGGAGAAGTAGAGCTGCGTGTCATCAGCGTACTGATGGCAACGCACTCCAAAACTCCTGATGACCGCACCCAGCGGCTTCATGTAGATGTTAAAAAGCATGGGAGACAGAACTGACCCCTGTGGGACTCCACATTGGAGAGCCCACGGTGTCGAGCAATGTTCCCAAAGCACTACCTTCTGGAGATGACCCGCCAAGTAGGAGCGGAACCACTGCCAGGCTGTACCTCCAACTCCCAACTCCACGAGCCTCTCCAGAAGGATACCATGGTCGATGGTATCAAAAGCTGCTGAGAGATCAAGGAGAATCAACAGAGTAACACTCCCTCCGTCCCTCTCCTGACATAGGTCATCATACAGGGCGACCAAGGCTGTCTCAGTGCCGAAACCGGGCCTAAAACCCGACTGAAATGGATCTAGATAATCGGTTTCATCCCATAGCGCCTGGAGCTGGCCAGCAACCACTCGTTCCAGGATCTTGCCCAGGAATGGAACATTTGCGGCTGGTCTATAGTTGTTAAGGTTTTCAGGGTCCAAGGAGGATTTTTTCAGGAGTGGTCTCACTACCGCCTCTTTCAGACGGCCAGGGACCACTCCCTCTCATAAAGAGGCGTTAATCACTTCCCTGGCCTAGCCGGCTGTTCCATCCCTGCTAGTTTTTATTAGCCAAGAAGGGCAAGGATCTAGAGCAGAAGTGGTAGCACGCACCTGTCCAAGCACCTTGTCCACGTCCTCGAGCTGAACCAACTGAAACTCATCCAATAAAACATGACAAGACTGTGCTCCGGACACCTCATTCGGATCAACTGCTGTAAACTGGGAGTCTAAGTCCCGACGGATGCATAAGATCTTATTCTGGAAGTGCCCAGCAAACTCATTACAGCGGGCTACCGATGACATTATCAAGTCCTTAGGGCCAGAATGAAGTAGCCCTCGGACAGCTCTAAAGAGCTCCGCTGGTCGGCAAAGAGATGACTTAATAGTGGCAGCAAAATATTGTTTTTTCGCCACCCTCACCGCTCCTAAGTACAACTTAGTAGAGGCACTTACCAGTGCACAATTGCATCCGTCAGGAGTTCGCCTCCACCTCCGCTCAAGCCGCCTCCTATCTTGTTTCATCGCTCTCAGCTCTGGAGTATACCATGGAGCTGTATGAGCTCTACACAGGAGAGGGCGCGCAGGAGCAATCGTGTCAACAGCCCGGGTCATCTCCGCATTCCACATTTCAACCAGGGCTTCGACAGGAGCGCCAGTCTTATCAGCCGGAAAATCCCCCAGAGCCCTTTGAAAACCTTCAGGATTCATTAGTCTCCGGGGGCAGACCAATTTAATAGGTCCCCCACCCTTGCAGAGGGGAAAGGCCGCTGTAAGTCTGAACTTCAACAAGCGGTGATCTGTCCATGACAAAGGGAGAGATGTAAAACTCCCCACATCCAGATCACCATCTCCATGTCCAGTAGCAAAAATAAGATCTAGAGTATGCCCCGACACATGTGTTGGGCCACTGACATATTGGGACAGCCCCATGGTTGTCACGGAGGCCATGAAGTCCTGAGCCACCCCAGACAAAGTAGCCTCGGCATGGATGTTGACATCCCCCAGTACTAATAGTCTGGGGGATCTCAGCAACACCTCCGAGACCACTTCCGTCAGCTCAGTTAGGGAAGCTGTTGGGCAGCAGGGTGGGCAGTACACCAACAAGATTCCCAGTCTGTCCCTTTGACCCAACACAAGGTGCAAACACTCCAGGCCAGTAGCTACATGAACATGGTGCTTGATGAGAGGGATGGAACTCCTATAGACCACAGCAACCCCACCTCCCCGACCCTCAGATTTACCATGATGCTGAACCAGGTACCCGGGTGGGCAGAGCTGGGAGAAATTAGCTCCTCCCTGCTCACCCACCCAGGTCTCGGTTATGCATGCCAGATCGGCTGCCTCATCCACAATCAAATCATGGACAAGGGAGATTTTATTATGTACTGATCTGGCATTTAAAAGCAGTAACTGGAGATCTGAGAGTTGGCTGAGAGGACAACCAACATTCCTGGGGATGTGAGAAGGACCGGAACAAGGCACAGCCACTACTTGTCTGGGCCACGTTCCCCTTACCTGGCATGTCCTTGACACAACACCATACCTCCCTCTGCCCGACACTACAGTAATTGGGGGCCCCTCAAGTCCTCCCGTTTGGTGGAAAAACCTCTTTCCCAGGCACATAGTAAAACTTATATAAACAGACTCACGTATTCACTCGCATCAAACACAATCACAAATACATACCCACACATTCCTTCACAAGCAAACACACAAAACACAGTCCCACACTTTATGCAAGCAGGCACCGGCGTCGGATGATGTTAAAATGCTGGAAATACGTCGAAAATCCTCTTTGGAGCAGTCAGTGCCATCACCAGCAGGAATCAAACTCTTATTGAAAATAGACCAATTTCTGCTTCTATCCACCACACAAAGCAGAGGAGACGTAGATAGTAAGTCACCGCAAACTCAGCTGCTGCCTCGTCCATAAGCGCCAGACTGAACCGGAGCAACACATCAGGCATCAAGTCCAAGCCAAAACACCAAGCCCCACAGATCCATGCAAGGGCGGCGTCAAGCTGCCCAACACAGCGCCGACAGTCAACAGCAACGAGGCGCCTACATCCCCAGAACATCAACTCGTCCACAGAAACCAGCGCCTCCTCAAACTGAAACAGACAAGCTGGGGGAGGAACACACCTCACCGCCCCCCCGAGCAGCGTACCCGACGAAGCAGCAAGGACGAGCCAGCAAGCCGCCGAGCAGAAAACTCTCAAACGAAAGCCCACGCCGCAGATGAGCCAGCCTCTCCCGACCGACACCAAGATCACAAGCAGAGCACCGCAACCGCCGAGAAGGCACCAAGACGTTACAAAGTAATTGCAGTATTTCCACGTATGTTACTATGCTTATATCGGTTTCTTTCTGTCAGTTTCAGTTTCTTTCAGTTTCTTTCAGTTTCATTCAGTTCTTTCCAACTCACGTCATGTATAACAACATTTAACTAAGTCAGTATCAGAGAGCTCCCGACTTAGCGTCCTGTTCCGACGCCATGTTCTTACTTCAGTAGAGGTAGAACATAGTCATCAGGGTTAGTGGCCACTGAAAGCCTTATTCTCTTCAGTTTTCGTTGCATAGAATTCTAATGTTCTATTGCTTTTTTAAAAAATGAAGGCTGATGTGGTAGTTGCCACAGTGAGAAACTTTTGATCATTTGTGGCCACAGGGGACGATCTACAGTATATCTCCAGTTCTCATGTTTCTGCCTCTCCACTGAGCACTCAGAACCAGTTAAATACCTGTACCAAATCTATGTAATCCCAGTCTATTCTATTAGATTGCCCTAGTTTAGGGATTAATTCTAGAGACAAAAAGGAAAGTCTTTTGTCAGTTAAGGTTTGATAAGTTTCATGAGCAGACATTTTTCCTTAACTTTTTCCATTATGTTACAGGTATTTTTGCCAGCATGTAGGTTTGTACCATTGTCAAAGGAGTTCTAATAGAGGGTCAGGTAGAATCTTGAACTTCCATAATGAAGAATGATTAGAAGAAGCATGTGGAATAATGAGTTTGCTAATTACAGATTGCTTCTGCAAGGTATCTATCATCATCCATTGACATCACAGCACCTTGCAGCAGCTGGTTACAAGCCAGCCTAGTTCCAGACAGACACCTTATTTGATCAAGCAGAGGAGAATGTATTAAGAGGGAGATGCTGAAGGCAGAGGGACAGAAATAAAAACAGGGATTGAAAGAAAGTGCATAAAGTTTAAGAGGATGGAAATGGAGGCAGGAAAGCTGCTGAAGTTGTAGGTAGGCAATCACGGGATAGATCATGGAGTGGTGGTCCAACTCATAGGCTCATTTTGTGGGGGAAATGAGCTGTTAATAGGTGTGAGGGCTGAGCTGTGGACAGCAGCTGGAAACTGGAAGTTCAGAGCAAAGAGCAATCAGGATTGGAAGGAAAACCAGAAGGCAGGACCCAAAGGAGTCAGGGCTGAAGAACAAGACCAGAAAGCGAAGGCGCACCAGAGCTCAGGTCTTGTTCAACCACTAAAACAGGAGCCCCTCTTACTCTACTTGCTGCTCAGAAGGAGCCAATGGTTCCAGGGTGGAGTCAGTCTAGCATGCCATTGCATAGCTTGCCATTGCTGTTCCAGACCAGGTAGCCCTGTATTTACGGAGAAAGGCTTCTGTCACATAGGAGGTGGCGGTGGCCCATAAAAATCTTTATTTTTATGCATCTATTTATCTAAGCTTTAATATCCTATCTTTTGGCCAGATAAGCCCCTGAATTGGAGCTATTATGAAGGAGAATGCCTGGATGCTAGACTTGTAAAGTTTTCCATAAATATTGTATTTAAACCTTCTATGTGAGCTTTTCATCCCCAGAGGGGTAAACAGTAACAGAATTTGGAAGTCAAATTCCTATCAAAGACCTTTCACTCATCCCCAATGGATACACCATAATTTTCTTACCTGTGTCTTGTGTCTCTGTTCCTTGAAAGGTAGATTCATGCAGGAACCACACAGAAAAGAAAGAAAAGTAAAACAAAAGTTATTGGTGTGGTTCAGCAAAATAAATACATTATCAGCAAGTAACAGAGGGTGCTAATTATTGTTTATTTAGAACAAGCTATAGGCTAGCCACTGCACAGAAAACAGAAGCAACACAACATACTGGACATGAGACAATGTGTGTTTGGAAAGAGGGAGATGGAGAGAAGGAAGTGAGAGATGCTGTTTTTTATGAGGAAGGTGTAGATCAGGGGCAAGAAACCACAGGGGCAGGGATCAAATGCAGCCCTCCAGACCTCTCTATCTGGTCTGCAGAACTCTCTCCAGATGACACCTTCTCATCCCAGGCCACACCCACCACTGGTCCTGCTTCACACCCCAAGTATTTTTCTCTGGCTGGAATGTGTTCTTGAACTTTAATATCCTCTTGCTTGTCTGGATGGGAGGACAGAGAAGGGTGTGTGAATGTGAGTATAGAAACAAGCCTATTCTTAAAAACAAACACACAGTTTTTGCTCCATCCATGTGTGTCTCTGCTCACCAATGGCATGAGGCCCTCAGAAGGTTGCTCAGAAGGTTATGCGTCCCTCGAGATGAAAAAGATTCCCCTGCAGTAGATATTTTTACACTGGCCAGGGTAAACTATTTTTAGGTGTAGTTTTACTGGTATAAATTGCTACTGAATTTTTGTTGTCAATGTGGCTCAATCAATGTGCTACTTCGTATGATTATCTATTGGTTGTTAGGGACCCTGAATTCCAGACTGGAAGAAGGGTGGGGCATAAGAATCTTGCCCAAACAAACAAAGCCAGACTTTTTTTTTTTTAATCTCTATTCAAAAGGGAGGGTAAACCTTTGAATGTAAGGGGCAACACAGCAAAAAAAAATTAAACTCTAGCAGTTAGTTCCTTTCACTTCTTAAAACCATTTGCCTTCTTGTTACTATGCTTTCATACCTCCAAACTTAACTCCAGTCAATAGCATCCTCAGTTCATTTTTCTGGCATTTAAGAAACATAAATTTAAAAATTTTTGGTGGTTGGCTTTCTGATATTTGGGTTTTTTTTTTTTGCTATGGGATTAAGAGCACCTCTGAAGAGGCACCTGTCAATGGCTCATGCTGTTGTGAGTATTTGCAGGAACTTTCCCCAGCAACCAAAGCCAGGATGGAGGGCACACCCCCTCTTTCAGTGTACAGAGATAAAACAGAAATGCTGAGATGGATATGTGGGCTTGAGGGAGAGAATAGCTGAGCATACAGCTGCAGGAAAAGGCCTACAGCATTTGGTGTTTCCAACAGGAACACAGTCAGGCATGGACAGCAAGGAGGAGCATGCTTCCCTCTGCCTCAGCACTGCAGGCTACATAAGGCTGACAGGTTAAGTAGAAGGCGGGCAACCATACTCCCTAGAGAGCAAAAGAGAAAGTTACAGGGGTGAAGAAAGAAGCAATAGCCTGTGTTAATTGTGTATAGAGGTCAGCCTAGGAGAAGGAAGGGCAAGGAAGACGACAAGAGGGTAGGAGAAGGCTGCAGGAAGAACCTGTGATGAACCAGGCTCCAGAGAACAATGGACTCGCCAAGTCTACTCTGAAGCAAAAGTGGCTTGGCATTCTGAGGAACATCAAGAGGGGTGGGTAAGAGGGGAGACATGTGCAGCTGAAAGCAGCATGCTGGAACTCTGGCAAATAACTATCTTCAAAGGACTGAAGCCAGCCTGGAACGTAAGGCTGGCAGGGGATGCCGTGTTAAGAATTCCAGCATTCTTTGAGGTTTATGGGGTACTGGCGTCCGAAAGAGCCTTCTCTGTGGTGGCACCCAGGCTCTGGAACTCCCTGCGTTTAGATGAACACCTGGTGCCAACTCTATATTCATTTATTATTTATTTAAAAGCATGCATAAACTGCTTAATATATTTTTTAAAAATCTCTGAGCAATCAAAACATAAAAACAATAAACAAATAAAACAAGAATGAAACACAGAAACAGCAATATAAAAGCATATAAAAACAAGAATTCAGAGAAATGAAGACAGGACCTGATCTTATGGATCAGGGAAAGCCTGGGCAAAAAGATAAGTCTTAACGAGATATCTGAAGCAACTGATGGTTGTCTCTTTTCCATAGGTAGAGGGAAGGACATTCTTTAGAACAGCAATAGCAGAAAATGCCCACTTTCAGGTCACCACCTTATGATATTCTGTAGGGAGCGGTACCACAAGGTAGAGTTTCCTCGGATGATCTAAGTGATCTTGTAAGTCTAAGGACAACAAGAATTGACTTTATATGTCCTAATGGTCACTAAGAGACTCCTACTTCGAGCCTCGAAGGACAAATACCCACCAACTATTATGCAATGATTCGATGCTACATTTGAATGTACCTTCTATACATACCAACTTCATCTGGATACACGTTTGGATATTTGGAAGGCATATATTGATCTGTATGTGTCAACCAAAAGGATGTATAGATGTTGAAAAGTTCTGTTAATGTGAACTGACAGGTTCTTGGTTGCTTACTTTTTCTTTCTTTCTCCCACCCCTTTTTCCTAATGACTTTTGCAATTTCATTCAAAAAAGTGATCTTATAGGTCTAAACAAGTGTAGGTCATCCATAAGAAAAGCATACCAAGGCACATTTTTTTAACCCAAGATTTTGGGAATTCTGATTACACTTCTGTTTTAAGCAATTTTAGATAGTCTATGGTTTTAGTGACTTTGTTTTGATGCTTTAAAAAAATGGAATCGATCACTGAGAGGTGTGAAGATAAAAGAGACTTTGAAGATGTCTGGCATCCTTTTATTGTATATGTGGTACAGAAAGACGAAATGATATTGTCACCACTGTCACAAAAATCTTTTTGGTTAGACATAATTCCACAGAGATTCTGGTTAATGGGTTGACTTAGTGCTTATACTTGATTTTGGTCTCTTAGTATAATCATTGGGAATTGTATTTGCTGTACACACAGTGGAGTTTTGGTATTGGGTATGATGGGGAGAGTTGTCTTGAGTTAATATGACATTTATTCAATATATCTATCTATCTATCTATCTATATATATCTATATCTATATATATTTAAAATATGGATTTCTTTTCTATTTGGTAACCTGCCTGGGATTCTGTGGAGAACCACAGGTAATAAATGCATTTCACAAATATAAATAATAAAATAAAGATGGGTGAGCTTCCACAAATTTTTTTGGACTTAATTTTGTGTTAATTTGTACACACATTTCAATGATTAACATAATTTAACTATTTAAGCCAAACCACAGAAGTTAATTTAAGAGATAGTTGACACAACACAGAAAGTTGCATAGTAACACAGGTGCAAGAAGTTGTCGACAGCATAGCTTTTGATGGCAAAATATCATACGGAATACTGGATTTTTTTAAAAAAATATTGCTAATTTGGGGAGTCTTGTCCAATTTCCAGCTCATGCTTTCCTGACCTATCCTATTGTGTTTTCTAGGTAGATAGAATTGAAGATATTGTTACAAGGTTGGATGACCATCCGTTCCTAAAGTGATTGCTCTCTAATAGTCAGGGATGATTGGTTGATGTATCCTGAGTGGGAGCTAACGACTTGATCTCTTTTCCTGAATGGGCAATTTACCTGCAGGGTAGAGTCTATGGCGTATATTATGCTCTCCCTGTGTGTCTGAGAGATAGAAAAGAAGGTGGAGGAGTAGTTTTGCAGCTTGAATTGAGAAAGAGCTGAGAGTTGGTGTTTGATACATTTGTGGTATCTTGGCGGTGCAATTGCTTTTTGGGAACTATTACCGTACATTTTTTTTGGCCATTTTGGATGATGTGCAGATGGGCATTCCACGAGGCCTTTTATTTTATTTAAACAGAGAGACCATCTTGACTGTGAATGCTGCAAGACCCTCTCCCTGCTTGCTGGCCTTTTCCCACCTGGCCTGTGAGGGTGGGTGGCCACCTGATTCCAGCTCTAAAAGCTGCTACTACCTGAAGGTGTCAGACCATCTCGAGCCCAGACTTAATTCTGGAGGTCAGATATTTTTGCTGTTCCTGGGATTATGTTTTTGTATTTTATTCTTGGACTTTATTATGAATTATGAGGGAACTGTTTCGTTTTATTGTATATTAAATGAGAAGTTTTCATTAACTTATTGTTGTAACTGAGTGAATTGGGTAACTTTTTTCATGCTATAAGCTACCTTCAGCATACCTTACTATGGAAAGGCGGCACGCAGATAAACCATGATAATGATATTTCAAGTATATAAATTATTTATTAAATACATTTTACACAGGTATTTAGTTTCTGGATGGAACTAAAATTACTATCCATTTGCATTATAAGAGAAAATTGTGTAAATATTACATGACTAAAATAATTCAGATAAATAGTTAATATTTCATTCTTATATTAATTTAAGAACATAAGAAGAGCAGATCAGGCCATCTAGTCCAGCATCCTGTTTTCGCAATGGCCACCCAGATGCCTATGGGAAGCCCACAAGCAGGACCTGAGTGCAAGAGCACTCTCCCCTCCTGCAATTCCCAGCAACTGGTATCCAGAAGCATAGTGCCTCTGACTGTGAAAGCAGAGCATCGCCACCATGGCTATTAGTCAGTGACAGCCTTTTCCTCCATGTATTTGTCTAATTTAATTTATATTAAAATATAATAGGAACGGAAAACAACAATGAAATTTAACAGGGATAAGTGCAAAGTTCTACACCTAGGAAAAAGAAACCAAATGCACAATTTTAAGATGGGGGATACATGGTTCAGCTATACTACATGAGAGAAGGATACTGGCGTTCTTGTTGATCCAAAGCTGAATATGAACCAACAGTGTGATGTGGCTGCAAAAAAAGCAAATGCTATTTTAGGCTACGTTAACAGAAGTATCGTTTCCAAATCATGTGAAGTAGTAGTTCCCCTCTATTCAGCACTAGTTAGGCCTCATCTTGAGTACTGTATCCAGTTCTGGACACTGCACTGTAAGAAGGATGCAGACAAACTGGAACAGGTTCTGAGGAGGGCAATGAGGATGATCAGGCGACTGGAAACAAAGCCCTATGATGAGAGACTGAAAGAACTAAGCATGTTTGGTCTTCAGAAGAGAAGATTGAGGGGAGATATGACAGCACTCTTCAAGTACTTGAAAGGTTGTCACACAGAGGAGGGCCAGGATCTGTTCTCGATCATCTTCTGTGTAGGACACAGAATAATGGGCTCAAGTTACAGGAAGCTAGATTTTGGCTAAACATCAGGAAAACTCCCTAACTGTTAGAGCAGTATGACAATGGAACCAATGATCTAGGGAAGTGGGGGGCTGTTCAGCACTAGAGGTATTCAAGGAGGCAGCTGGACAGCCATCTGTCAGGTATGCTTTAAGTTGGACTCCTGCACTGAGCAGGGGGTTGGACTCAATGGCCTTATGGACCCCTTCCATCTCTACTAATCTGATTCTATGACTGTTTCTCAATCTGCGTGCATTGCATGTGGTCTAAGCAATGCCACCTGCCCAGAAATGTTGGCGCTACTAACATAACAGTGTGTGATCTGAAATACAGATGCAGCAGAACATCTCTTCCTTAGCAGTACCCCTGAAGGAAATACCATATTACAAAACTCCAAGCACGTTTGGGAGGATTCTCTGTACGTTTGCTTTCCAATGTATTTTTTTAAGCACTCCAAAGTTTCCTACCTCAGTTCTAGGATGCTAATAGAGTTTCCTGAAGGAAGGAGCCTCCGAACAAAATTGAAGTCTCCAATGTATATGCTGCCATCAGTACCAGAGGCCATGGCGACGGGTGCAAAGAGTTTACTGCTACGAGATGGGCCATTGCAGTTGGTGCAGGAAACACTCCTCTGGTGCCCATTGCCCATGACAGTTGAGATGACTGGTGGCTGCTGGGAGATGAATATGTTGTCTCCATTTCCTTTATGGACAATACCTAGTTTAAAAATACATGCACATAGTTAAGCACATAATACTTGTACATAGCAGTTTGCCCAGGACTTTTCACTTTGAACATAATGGAAGCTTGCTAGATGCAATGTACCAGTAATGCTGCCAAGATTATGGGATCAGATCCTCTACCTAGAAAGCTTGTTAAATACCTTTCCCTGGTAAATATTTCTAAAATGAGATGTGTGCAAAACCTTGGAAGGTCCTAGTGATTTTGCTCCAAGCTGTTAACCACGGATGGCTGTGTTTTACATTTCTAAGGGCTCATATTGCCTTCCATCTCCCATTACCGTTCCAAGAACATATCACCTTCTTGACAGAACTGCACCCATGATGTATGAGATGAAAATAGAAATACAATGCATATGTTTATTCCCAACATAAGACACACAAAGTGTGGAACTACTTTTGAAAGTTGTTTTAGAGGTCTCCAGAAGACATAACTGGTCTTGAATAATAAAAATAAATAAATAAATAAATATAAAAATGAATAAACCAGCAAACATTGTTCATTTATTACACTCTGATCCTTGTAAATAATGAGACAAGACACTGTATTGGATTTCAGAAGGAGCAACAAATTAATTTCATTTTTTTTTTAAAAAAAGATGAAAATATGTCTGGAAGCCAACATTTCAAAGGAATAACATCATGGCAAGGAGGCGGCCAACCTGGCTCCATCCATCAGCCAAAGAAGCGGCAGCTCTAGGGAATTTGCTCCCACCCTCCCTGCCACAGAGAACACTTAACAGAATTTTTGCATCTAAGAACTGGTGCCTTTGCTTTTTTCTTCCTTTTTCCTAATCCCCTTTCCTTTTGTCTTGTGTCTTTTATATTGTAATCCTGAGGACACGGATCATCTTATTACTGATCACGCTAAGTAGCTCTGGAAGCCTTCTTGCCGCTAAAAAGTTAACCCTCCCTCTTTAAATTTTAAATTGGCAGCCTCTTTAAAACTTTAAATTGGCAGCCTCTTTCCACCCTGGCTACATCTGATGAAAAACAAACAACAACAAATGTTGGGAGATCTAATCACAGGTCTTCTGCATCAAACATAGTTCAGCTTTTAGCCATGCAGCCCTCAATAAGCTCTAAGAATCTTTGATGGTTCTAAGTATTTCCATTTTTTGGTATCTACTATAACTTGGTTTGGACAGCACTGAGAAAGCATGAAAACCCACAGATATCCTAACATGGCTGGCTATTGCTCTAGGTACTTAGCTGCTTGTAAGTTATAATTTGATGTTGTCTGGTACTCAGATATTCATGTGTCCCCACAAATTTTATTACGGGGCACAGAACTTTTTTTTGCCACTTTCAACATTTCAAGATCAATATTTAAACTGGGATGAAACTTGGCTAATGGTATGCAGCACTGCCTTCAATAGAGTATTTTCCCAAGGGGAAATGAGGTATTCATTCATATCCTACCTTTCTCCCAAGGTTCTTCCCCTCCCCATTTTATTCTCATATCAACCCTCTGAGGTAGGTTAGGCCAAGAGATCATGACTGGTCTTAGGTCACCCAGTGAGCTTTGTTTGAGCAGGGATTTGAACCCTGGTCTCCCAGCTCCTAGTCCAATACTCCAACCACTACACCACACTGGCTCTCTGACATAGTTACTGTCATGAGCCATGCTAGCTGGGGGTGGACTGATGCACAGAAGGGGGGAGGAAGACTTGGACTGGGAAGTACCAGCTGGGGAAGGACCCAGTGAGGGGTGGGATGTCAAAGTAATCCCCACTCCAGGCATTGACAGGCCATCTCCAGCAGTCCCAGATGCCCCCCAAGAGGGACCCCTGGACTGGCCCCTTATTCCTCCTCCTCCTCCAGACAGCTCTTCCCCATAGCAGGAGAGGATAGGACTGATGCCAAGATCCCACCTTTGCCCAGGTCCAGGAGGCGGATGTGGCAGGAGGTTCAACAAACCCAGCTCAGGAGGAGTTTGCGATTACATGCCCGCCTCCAACCGTGACTCAGGGTACACACAAGTGGGGGGACCGCCCGGCCCTACTTAAGCTGGGTGAAGTGGGAGGGTTAGTTGCTGAGTCAATGTCTTTATGCCATCAAGTTGTGCCTAGTTAGTTAGAGAGGGATGCTGAGTTCTAAGTAAGCCATAGGTAGATTTATGAAGTGCACTGAACTGAAACTTTCTTTTACTTCAATAAAAGGAAAAAAAATACAGCTGTGTCTGAGTTCCTTGAGTTTGGGCAGGA
The DNA here is from genome assembly GCF_030035675.1 of Rhineura floridana. NCBI lineage: Eukaryota > Metazoa > Chordata > Lepidosauria > Squamata > Rhineuridae > Rhineura > Rhineura floridana. Next base: position 15,032,555 of record NC_084495.1, on the reverse strand, counting down.
CAGTTATCAAAGAGGGATCCCTCCCCCCCTTACAAATAATAGTGAGTACAAACTGGGAAACACCTTTTTAACAGATAGAGAACATCCAGATCAAAAGTGGTCTCCTGTTTCTTAAGGTGTGCATGTGGGAAAAAGAAAAATCTCAGAACTGTTATCAGAAAAAAAGTCTTCTGAGAAATTTCAGCTCCATTCAACACAGAACCCGTCACACATTTCTTTGGCCCTGTCCTGAATCTTTTATGTATTCTAAACTTAATAACACCAGACATGCATTTACTTAATGGGACTCTTTACAGCACTCTTCATTTACAATCATTTGGATACAATTCTGCCTTCAGTTATGCATCACTGCCATTAAGAATTATGCATGAATTGTAGGCCAGTTTAATTCAGCATTCAATCTGGAAAGTGTCCCCATACTTTCTAACAATACCATGTATGTATATGTGTATTAGGGATGGGAGAGACATTAGATTTGGTTCACATTTAAAACTAAATTTATCAAATTTGCACTTTCCAAAACAATATGAGAACCAAAACACAGCCAGCCTTCGAAATCCACATTTATCCAAATTTTGCAATGCAATTATCCAACCAAGCATTGTTTAAAAGAATACATATATTAGGGGAAATGTGCATAAAAATTAACAGAACATACAAAATGCATTATATTAGGAGAAATTGCTTGCAAAAATGTGTATATTAGTTAAGACTGCATACAAAAATGAGTTCAGTAGGAGAAATGTGCACTACAGTGGTGAAGAATTTTCTTGAGGATCTTAAAAAAAAAATAAATTGCTGCAGAACTGAATTTAAAATGGGAAAAATGAGAAACTGAGCGATCCCAAACTGACGGAACTTTTCCCCCTGTGTGTATGTATGTATGTGTGGGTGGGGTGGGTGGGTGGGGTGGCACTGTTAAGATGTTATTTTAATCTGCTGCTAACATGATGGTGAACTTTCATCAGCTGTAAACCTACTCTGGGTAGACCCAATGAAGTCAATAGATATGACCAACTCAGGTTAGTAATTTCAAGGGGTCTACTCTGAGTAAGACTTAGCTGAATATAACCCGTAGATATCAGGATAAAAAAAATCAGATGCATATAACCTAGGATAAGAAGAAATCTGTGGGTGACTATAGAATATTTTCTCAGATATTTAAGCAGGTCTCTCCAAAGCTTGCTTGCTTTATTTATTTAATTTATATCCTCCCGTTTCACCTAAAAGGAGTCTAGGGAAGCAAAGCTTTCTATGCATTCATGGAGGATGCTATCTATGATCCCCTGATTGGATGTATGTAATAAAGCTATGCATGGGTACCATGACCTGGAGCTCCTTCTGGAAGGAAGGGTGGGAAATAAAATAAGATGAGTCCAAGTGCATTAGTCTTCTGGACACTTTCAGTTGACACATTCACTGTTCAGACAAAGCATGCATCCATACTAGGTTCTAATGGCTACTACTATCATTGTTATTCTTCTTAATGTATCACCACCCATGAGGCATCCAAAAGTAATTTACAATATAATAAAAACCTATAATATATGTTGCATGTATAAAAACAATTAAAATATATTCTTATTTTCATTTGCATATTGAACAGTGAAAGGGAAGAACATAAACAAAGAAAAATAATGAAATAAAAAAAATAAATAACAAAAAATATGAAAGGTACAAAACACACTGACCCTCCCACAAATATATGTGTGTGTCTGTGGGTGTATGTGTTTGTGCGTGCATGTGCAGATTAAAAGGCAACATCAGCACATACATAAAATCAATTCAAATCCAGCACAGAGACCAACTGGGATACATATCTCCATTTAGAAGTATTGCAATTTCCACTACTGTCAGGAACAAACACCAGGAGGTAATGATCTTGCAAATTCTCATTTGGAACCTCAAAAACATCCAATAAAGTTGATAAAAATAAAACTACTACTGCCTGCCTTGTTAAGCTGACACCCCCATGCCAGAGGTTTTGAACAGTAAGACACAAACAGTCAGACGTGGTTGGCCAAATGGGGCAGAGCCTGACACTAGCTTCCTAGCTGCTGGGTTGCTGTTGCTTATCGGGAGTGAGACAGCCAAGATGGCAGGGGGGTTGGCACGGAGCAAATGCATTGAGAGGAACACTGGATTAGCTCTGCCGGTACGATTGCACCATGCCAACCTCTCCACTGCCTTGCCTGAAAAGTAAGAGTGATCCACCTGCTGGGAACCTAGAGTAACAGCTGTGCCCCATCCAGTGAGCCGCTGCTGTGACCAACATGCATGAAAGTACATCCCCAGCACTGTGTGCTCCCTCCAACACTCTAGACTGGTGGAACCCATAATGAAGGAATGCTAGAGGGATGTGAAGTACCATCTACAGACCAACTTTATGGAATTCTCCCTACCTAGGACAGAGATCGATCTCAGCGGTTTTTTTTTTTTTTAAACTCCACAACCCAGACCATGTCTCTCCTGGTATAACAATCCCCAGGTCACGTTTCCATAATAATCAAATGAATAAAATGGGCTCCGGCTGGGAGGAAGGGCGGGATATAAATCAAGTAATAAATAAATAATAAAGGAATAAAAATTATGGCAGGTTGGTTGCAGGTGGGACTTGTTAGAGGCTTGACATAGTTGAACCTTGTCTAGACAGAGTGTCACTGCTGTGTGGGATGAGCCTTTCCTCCTTGGCATACTATAAAGAGGGAGGAGTTGGGGAGGAGAGGGCAACCACAGGAGCAGCATAGACTCGGAAGGAAGAGATACTTAGAAAGAGAAGCCTTAACTCAGCCTGGGAGCTACAGCAGGAACTGACAGGGAAACTCTTTCTGGGTTACAACTTTGTGACGAGCCAGCAAACTAAACTCCTTACAGCAGGTGCGAGGAACCTTTGGCCATCCAGAAGTTGCTAAACTACAGTTCCCATCATCCTTGGACATCAGCCATGCTTGCTGAGGCTGATGGGGGGTTGTAATTCAGAAACACCTGAAGGACCAAATGTTCCCCAACCTGCCTTACAGGAAACAGGTATTGAGAGAGGAGAGGAAAAAACGTGCCCAGTAACCCCAGGGGGCATTCAAAGACGAGAAGAGTCTTAACCCTCCTATGCTAGCAGCCAGGGACACATCAAGGCTTCTCTGATGGGAACATGAGGTTGTGGGACTCTGAGAGCACTCATAAGTTGGCTGCTCTCATCTGGGGGAGATTTTAGAACAAGAAGGGGGCTGCAAATAAAACAAGAACATTAGCTAAAAATGGTAAGACAAACTTTCAATTTCTAAAGTTCTCCATAAAGCACAACAGGTGTACCAAGTCAGGATTTCCAAAGTCACATTTTAGAGTCATTTTGCAGCTTATCAATGTTTGGTTTAAATGAAATAGCAACAATATGTAGTCCTATTTCTTAGCAAAGTATATATGCAACAGTGGAATGAGAATAACCAGTCCCATCTTCCCTCTTTACACTAGTTAATCAAATAACTCACAGAGACAATATTCTTAGGTAAAAAGAATAAAGAATATTTACTCACAACCTTCACATGTTTAAGAAAACATAGGCTCTAGCTTACATAGAAAATAATCTGTAGTCTCAGTCATTTTCAGTCATTGGTTAGGATGCTCCTGGAAGGAGCGCCTACCTGCTCCCTCTGCTAGAGGTTAATGGAGAATATGCAAAAATATTAATATGCCCTAACAAAGGAGGAGGAAGAGAAGGTAAATAACCCCACCCTTTAAGGAAGTTATATCATGGTAAACAAATATATAGAGATATCCCCAGTACTGGTTAGGGGGAACATCTCCCTATCAAAGGGGGTGGCATGCAAGCTTGCTTAAACCCAACAATAAATACACAGTCAATGAAAAATAAAACAAAAAACAGCTCACATTTCCTTAGAAGAGGAAATAGCAGTTGGTTTTTAATGTTGAATTCAAGGAATTAAAAAACAAAGAAAAGGAGGGGGGAAGGAAGTCACATTTGAAAACTGATTTATAAAGCATCAGGGACAGGATGCTTTATTTCCCTTTGGAGTTTTGTGTTGGTTTAGAAGAGCAGATTGGAGACGTGCCAGGATCCTTAATGCACACAAACGCCTCCTCCCCTGGCAGCAAAAAACACACACTGAAATGACAGGATCAGTTGGCCTTTGTCTATGGCTAAATGAGGAAAGACAATCTTTCACCTTTCTCCCACAAGTAACAATATATAATTAGGGCCCCAGAGACCCTGCTTCTCTACATGTCTACGTGCAAATATCTTGTTTATAGCTGACAATAAGAGTCTTTGGTTTAATACCATGCCATAAAGACAAACAGGATACAACAACCTCCCAAACACCGTTGTGCTTTAAAGCCCACACAAACACAAGTGTTCTTTTCGACACGTTCAAGGATTAGTCAATGTTTTCACTAAGCAAGTTCAGTAAGATGAAGCCAGGTTTTTATAATATCTGTAACGTCAATGAATGATGCCTATTCAAAAGGCGTGCATATTTACTTGTTTATTTGAGACAGATAGCCTAACCCATCTCAAAGGTCCGGGGCAGGTAATGAAGGAAAATGAAAGTAAAGCTATCTCTCTGTGCGTACATGTGTAATTTCAATACCATCACAAAATGCAATAAAACCTCACCAATACGTTGTTGAAATCTCCCTACCCTTTATCACCTTTTTGAATGAAATCTGAATACCAGCCCCAAAGACAGATCTTATACATCTGAGGGAGATCATCTACTAAACACTTTCCATGTATGAAACTAGGGCCAACCCTATCATTAGGATGTCATGAATGGGCAGCCAACTCTATTGTTTTTCAATTGGTAGGAGGGGGCTGAGGTACTTGAGAGACTTTCTACCTCAGGTGCCAAAATAACTTGACAGACCATGGTAATTATGCAGCTTGAGCCTGCAGTGGAGAGTGAATGACTTGCTGGTCCATCTCGGGCAAAATGTCCTGTGCTGGCCTTGGAGATAATGATCGAGTTCAGATGATCATGATAGGCTTCTTTACGAAGCTGTGAATCAATGGCGGCTGATGCTCACTTAGTATCGGAGTGTGGAAGGCAGAGAGGCCAACAGTAGGTGGAGCCAGAGCCAATGGTAAGCAACAGCTAATAATTCTAGTTTTGTCCCCATCCTCCTCCCTCTGAAGCAACACTGAAACGAAGGAGAAGTAAGCTCACAGGCAGTTCTAACCCCTGGACTGCGTGCAGGTAAGAAGACAGGCAGGTGGGGACTGGCCAAGGGCAGACCCAGGTTGGTGGGGGCAGTGCCCCATTTGCCCTGCTGTGCCTGCCTCCATTGCTGTGAGTGAATGCTTCTCTTCTCCCCATTTCTCCCACTCACGGCTTTCATTGCCTCTGAACCAGGGACCTTAACAAATCAGGAAAACAACCCAGAATATGATCTATGAGACAACACAAATATAATGCAGAAGATCCCTTACTGTATCTTATCACATTTTTAAAAAATGTAAGTAGCTGATTTTGATGAGAGCAGCAAGAATAGGGAAGGGTAGATGTTTAACCCTTAACCTCTTCTTCCCCATATAATTGTCACAATCTAAATCCCACTCCTTCAACCCAAAAGCTGGTATTACCCCTGCTAGGGAAAAGAAATACAGGGACAATCTAAGCAACCTGTGTTTTCCTCTCCAGCAGGGATAATAGATTTAGATTCTGAAAACAGCACAGGGGAAAAGGTTTAAACATCCCATCTCCCAGTGCTGCTGTTTCAATCAAAAGTTGCCCCCACAAATTGCTTTCTGCTCTTTCTATCTATCTATCTATCTATCTGAACTGCCTTCAAGTCGATTCCGACTTATAGCGACCCTGTAAATAGGGTTTTCGTGGTAAGCAGTATTCAGAGGGAGTTTAACATTGCCGTCCTCTAAGGCTGAGAGCCTGTGACTGGCCCAAGGTCACCCAGTGAGCTTCATGGCTGTGTGGGGATTCGAACCCTGGTTTCTCAGGTCGTATATAGAATATATATATTAGGATATCTAATCTAGTTTGGTTTTACAGCACTATCCGGACAATGCTTTATGGGGAAAACCCTTAAATCTACTAGATTATCCTTAAAATGACATTGATTCTTTTATCATGCCCAGCAAAGGGAGAACCTCTGCAGCCGGATCACATTGAATTTCTTCGTTGCAAAGCCGCTTTTTTATTTGAGACTTAGCATTCAGCTTTAGCTCAAGTACACATCACACATCAAACACACACACACAGAGCACAGAAGATCCACATTATTGTATGAGGTTATTCTTTTTTACACTTCCAACCCTCCCCCAGCTTTTACAAATTTGCTCCAACAATAGGATGTGAGGAGTCTTCCTATTCATTTTGGTGGTATTTCAGCCTTGCCTAAGTAACTGTGCATCCAGAATGCTTAATTGGAAAATTAGGCATGCAATTCTTGCAATGGGAAGATTTTCTAATTTGCTAGCTACCCATAGTTCTTCAAAAGGCTTCTTCAGTTAGTATCTGATTACTTTGCAAAAGTCGTGTTTGCTGTACTTTCTGTCAATAGTTTAAAGGCAACCTTACCCAGATCTATTGTGTGCTAACTAATTCCCTACTAGAGCTCAAAGTAGAACCCAGATATCTTAGTTGCTGACCCCCCCCCTCACTTCTAACTGTTACTTTTTATCTCCAGTCTTCACTTGTCTGTCAGAATTTGGAATCTGACCCAGATGAATTTGTTTTTAAATATAAAATGGAATATAAATGCTTGGTTATTCGGGATGTGCACTGACCACAAGATTTGGTTTGGTACTCATCGCAGTGCTTAGGAAAACAGCCTACCACAGTCTGAAACATCTCAAAGGCTGCTCAGTTCAGTTCAGGATCTGTTCAGGTCTATTTTGTTTTCCCATCAACTATAAAGAGGTGTGCTCAGTGGCCTTCTACCTGTTTCAGCTGGCAGCCAAGCTATGACCCTCTGGATGGGGATAGCCTGGCTTCGGTTGTGTATATTTTGGTAACCTCCAGGTTAGACTACTGTAGTGTGTTGTATGTGGGGCTGCCCTTGAAGACAGTTCAGAAACTATAGCTAGTGCAGAGTGTGGCTGCTAGATTGCTAACTTGATTGTGAACATATAACACCGGTTCTGGCTTGGCTTCACTGGCTAGAAATTTGTTTTGGGGCCTAATTCAAACTGCTAGTTTTGACCTTTAAAGCCTTTAATGGTCCAGGACTTCCATGTGAAGCTGCATACACCTTGAGCTTGTCACCAGAGGTCCTTCTCTGTGTGCTACCTCTAAGGTAGGTCCCAGAGGGTGGTGAGGAGAGAACAGGCCTTCTCTGTAGTAGTCTCCTATTTATGGAATTTATCTTCTCAGAGAGGCCCACGTAGCACCAGCCTTGTTATTATTTTTGGTGCTGCTTATAGGACCCTCCGTGGCGCAGAGCGGTAAGCGGCGGTAACGCAGCCGAAGCTCTGCTCACGGCCGGAGTTCGATTCCAACGGAAGGAGGAAGTCGAATCTCCGGTAAAAGGGGTCGAGGTCCACTCAGCCTTCCATCCATCTGTAGTCGGTAAAATGAGTACCTGGAATACGCTGGGGGGTAAAGAAAGGCCGGGGAAGGAACTGGCAATCTCACCCCATATATATGGTCTGCCTAGTAAACGTTGCAAGACGTCACCCTAAGAGTCGGAAACGACTCGCACTACAAGTGCGGGGACACCTTTACCTTTTTTTTAATGCTGCTTATAGAAGGTTTTATCTGCAACTCTTTTTACAATGTTTTATCTGCAATATATTTTATCTGCAACAGTTTTTAGAATGTTTTATCTGCAACAGTTTTTGGAAACATTTTTGTTTCTTTGTTTGTTAAAATGTTTTGTTGTAAATGTGTTTGCTGCCCTGGCTTCCTTCAGGAGGAAGGGCTGGATATAAATATAATGAATGTTTGCATTGTTTTTAATATGATCATGTTATTGTATTTTTTTTTACTTGGTTGTAAATCACTTCAGGACTTTTTTAGTGGGAAGCAGTACACAAACTCAGTAAGCCTAACCCATACAATGATTGCATATAGGAATGAATGGAATTTCAATCTGACTCTAGCTCAACATAGTTCGCCTCCTCATGGATGTAAGTGTCTTAGAATCATAGAATAGTAGAGTTGGAAGGGGCCTATAAGGCCATCAAGTCCAACCCCCTGTGCAATGCAGGAATCCAAATCAAAGCATGATTGATAAATGGATGATGATCATGGGGAATGTTAGCAAATGGGATTTTGGGAAGTGGGATCATGATTGCCAAGAAGATGCATCTAAGAAGCTGAAGGAATGCTCTTTGAAGGGGGGGAGGGAGAGGGTTGTGTCACTGTTACATTAATTGTAATTCTGATGTTATTTTTTTGGGAATGCGGAATGACCTTTCTCAACATCTTGCCCCAGCAATTACATCCCAGAAGAACAAATTATCTAGTTTAATTAACCACCACAATCTTTTGAAGAAAGAAGTTGATGAATGAGAAAGTTACTCAAATCTGCATTCTTTTCATTCCCCCACATGTCACTATGGAACAGGGCAGCCTGAATTACCAGCTGTTTTTATTTTATTTAATTTTTATTTTAAAAAGCTCGAATAACTCACAGCATTATCCTTGGGGCGAAAAATATTTTCAATGGCTCAAACTGATGAGAGCCTGCTGTTGAAAGTTTAGCCGAGATCAAGTGGTACATTGTTTTTGACCTTTCAGCTAATGAAGTTTGCTTCCCCCAACCAGTGCTCAAATTACTAGGGGAGGGGGAGGAGAATGAAATCCACAAGTCCCATCCCCTGACAACCCCCAATTTCAGGCAAGGCATGGCTCCCCTGTAGCCTTCTGAAAACAGACACAGTGGAGTGGGGGATGTTGCAGAAAAAGCTAAGGGAGCTGTCCCCTATCATTAAAGCACTGCTCTCTTTGGAATTATATCTGACCATAGTAAGTGCATGTGTTCTATTATCCCATAAAGGTCTTCCTCTCTTTATCTCCCATGACTATGAAATAGTTGCTTACAGGAACATTCATTCCATTCTGGCCCAGCGTACATCTAATCCCTTCTGGCCATGAGACATTCAGATAAATGGGGCTACTGCCTGGCCATTCCAGATGTTATCTAAGTTGCACCACATTTTAAGAATGACATTGACAGACTTGAGCGTGTCTAGAGGAACACAACCAGGATGGTGAGGGATCTGGAAAGCAACTGCAGGGGCAAAAATTAAGCCAGACTGTGGGACCCAAATCCAGGGTCCCGTGCAGATGAGAGCCTAGCCCCCCACCTCCCCAAAGAGGTTGAAGATAGCCAATGGTGACAGGGAATCCCACAGCGGCATCACGCTGGGAAACAAACTGCTGCATCAGAAGAGGAGGCTCCCGCTGCCTACCGCTATCATTTAAATCAGTTCTCATCAGGCTGGGTGGGTGGATAGATGGAGCACTGCCTGCCAATGTGCATTGTGAAGTGAAAGGTTGTTCTGGTTAGCTCATCTGAGCATCCAGCTGCCTGCCATTTTAATTTAAATCATTTCTGATGGCTGAAAGTGGCAGCAAGCTCAGCCAATCAGATGCTACCTTTGAGGTCACAGGGCCAATGAGGGCACTGAAGCAGCCACAGGGCTGGGCTAAGAATCTGAGTCTTATCCTTTTGCTGGACCACCAGTCTCAATGGCCCCATGGCCCCCAAAGTGGTGTCTGGTTGGCTGAAGTTACTGCCACTCTCATCCTGGAGTCAGAAATTATTTAAATTAAAATGGTGGGCAGCAGGGAGGGGGAAGGGCTCAGTCAAGTTGGCCAGCACAGTGCTTCACTTTACAGTGCACATTGGCACATAGCCTTTATTGCACCAGCCAGCCAGCCAGCCAGCCAGCCAGCCAGCCAGCCAGCAAGGTTACCTGCCAACCAGGGACAGAAAGGGGGAACGTGCCACTAAATGACCAACAAAGGTAAAAAACCAAACCAAAGCAAGGTACTGGTGGCAGGGAGGCATAAGATAGAGGCAGCTGTATGGGGAAGTTGAAGCCTCCTAAACTGCCCCCCCCTCAAACCTGGTTGTGCCTCTGACCAAGTCCTATTAGAAACAGTTGAAAGACCCAAATATCTTTAGCCTAGCAAAGAGAAGATGAAGGGGAGACATGAGAGTAGCCTTCAAATATCTGAATGGCTACCATGTACCTTGGACAGCTCCTTGAAAGACTAAAACCCAGACTGCCCCACTGACATCAGAGCCACCAGTTTCCACTTGTTATTTCAGACTTTGTATTTCTGTGGATCTACAGATGAGCTGGGAAACCAAAGGAAGATCCAGGAGGTTTTTCTCACCAAGATGCAAAGCTCATTGCAGGTGGGTTTGTCAAATAATTATTATTTGGTTATAATTATCAGATTTCATAATTTCCATCTTGTGGAAAAAAAATCCCCTACCCATGCCATTTAATTAACAGCCAATGTACTTACCACTCTGTGTATTCAAAATGTGGTGTTTGTCTAAGGTCCAGCCTCCCAGATTTGAAGCATCCAACTCAAATCCTTGCAACGTTACAGTCCTTTTCTCCCACAGAATCAAATCAGGACACGTTTCATACTCATAACCAACTGACACTGAAAAGAGATAATAAATAATATATTATAGGCTGGCCTCCTTTCCATTTTCCAAGGCAATTCTAGAATCAATTAATCAGTAGTTAATCCTGCATGCTAACTTCATGTACGGGGAACCTGTGCCTCTTCAGATGCTGCTAGACGTCAGCTCCAAATACCCTTGACCACCAGCTGCGCTGACTAACAACTGGAGGGCCACAGGTCCCCCACCACTATTCTACTTTATTTTGACTTTTTTATTTTATTTATAAGATTACTACTAACTTTTGTTCTTTAGAGCAGGAATGGCCTATCCCACTAGGCAAGATGAATATTTGTGGCTGTGCACACCAATTTCAGTAAGCCTATCCACACATATGATTTACATTTGTTTAAAGTGGCTTACTGATTTCACCTTTGTTTTCAATAATGCTTTTATGTGTATTTGTTTTTAGTTGGCTTTCGTCATAAGTTTATATATAAGTGAATCTGTACACCGCTTGGAGATTTATTTATATATATATTTTAGCAAGCAGTTTATAACTTTTCTAAATAAAAATAAATAAAACATGAGCCCCCCCAATGCAGTTTAAAATATAGAGCAATAGTACAGTGCTAAGGGGAGTAAGGAGGTAGGCCAGGGGTGCTGAAGCCATTTCAGATTGAGGGATGCATTCTCTTCTGGGGAATCTTCCTGGGGCCATAAGTCAGTGTTGGGTGGAGCCAGAGACAAAACAGAGAGGGGCAATACATGTGCATTATACCTTTGTACATTAGGCTAGCTTCTACACAAACTCACCCACCCCTCTCTATCCTCCATTACGATAAGCAAGACGGTTATTATAATAATAATATAATAACAATAATAATAACAATAACAATAATAACAACAATAACAATAATAATTTATTTGTATGCTGCCTTTCCACAGCTGAGCCATGCTCAAGGTGCCTTACAACGTCAAAAATTACATGATTCATTCTAACAGTTACAAAAAGAAAAGAAAATATAGTCAAACCACAGTCATAAGCAATAAACTAATGAAAACATCTCTATAAATATACAATAAAATTAAGCAATCTCCACATACTTCATAATAATGTCCAACAATAAAAATTCAAAGCTATACTCCCTAAAACAGCAAAAGTGCACCTCTAAAATTAAATCTTGACCCCCCAAAAGAACTCCTTAAAATATCCCCAGTTAGCCTACAGACATCCTGAGCAGCAGGTCTTTCAAGGGTTCAAGGCTACATTTCAATCAAGCAAAAAACACTCAATGAGGATGTCGCTAGGGAAGGGAGTCACTCGGGGAGAGTCCCAAGGGCCATACAGAGAGGCTTGGAGGGCCATGTTTAGCCCCGGAGCCTAAGATTCTCCACCCTTGAGACAGACTGGCTGAGAGAGGGGGTTCCAAGGAGGATGTCTAGATCAAGGATTAGGATGTTAGAGACTACTGACAAAACTCTTTCTTTTGTTCCCTTTGCATTGAAATTAATCGGGTGGTTCTCTCCTTCACCCGTATTTAGATCACCCACAGTTCCTTAAACTGGAGCATTTTTTGCAGTTTTGGGTCTGGGAGGAAGCAGGAGTGGTGTGTCTAAGAGACCTTTATTGAGGAAGGTAAGCCCAAGTGCCCTGGCCTGCTTTTGTTGGTATTTTGAGATCCACAAAGGCATTGGCTACATGCTATTTGGTTAAGTAGGTTGACTAAGGCACTATGTGCTAAATATGACTTTTCTCGCCCACTAATGTCTTTACAAGGCTCTACTTGTAAAAAAGGATTATAGTACTTCACATTCTTTTAGATATTTGGACCTTTTGAAGGTCTGTTTATTATGGGAAGCTGATATAGAGGAACATCTTGTTGATTCAGTGTGGTCCTCTTGTGGGCGCCAGCACTATTTAAGACACTCTCAGCTTCTGTGAGAGAGGCATCCTTAAAAATTATACACCAATGCTATCTAATTTAGCTTTATGGATCCTCCCTTTTCTTCTAATTGCTGGAGGGGTGCAATGAAAGGGAACATATATCCATGTGTGGTGGTCCTGCTCTTTTGTTTCTGGGTTGTGGGATCTTGGGTTTAACCACATCTCTAAAATTTGGGGACAGATTGTTCCTAAATCTTCCGCTATAGCCCTTCTCTCAATTTTCTCTGGCCCTCATCTGCTTTATAAAGATCTCATAAGTTTCCTATTAGTGGATGCATGTCTTACAATAGGGGCAGGGTGCAAGTCTACTGCTTTCTCTCTTGGAAACTGGTACTCTTCTGTTTGGCGCTTAGCATTGATGGAAAAGTTGACTCACTCTGTGCATCTAGCAAAAGCTCAGGCCAAACCTGATGCCTTTACAAAGGTCTGGTTTCCTTTTATTTCCTTTATTAATTCCTCTTCTGATGTTATTAAGCCCCAAGCATCTAATGGTGTGATTTTATATAATGAAATTTTGGTTGTCCTATCTCCCTGTTTCTGATGTAGTGCATTTTCTTTGTGTCCTGTTTTGTATACATGACCCCTTTCCTCTTCTTTATGATGTGTTTTTGTATTTACTGTTTATTCTTGTGAAAATGAAAATTAATTAAAATAATTAAAGGGGTTGAATAAACTGACAACACAATTTATGTAATGTACAGATTAACTACATAAATTGTGTAAGTTACATAATATCACCACAGTGGACAGCAAGACAAATAATGTAGATTTTGACAGAAGATGAATGGTAGTAGCATGGAAACAGTGCTGCATGCAACAAATACAAGGTGGAACAGAAAATGATGCCTTCTGACATCCCTAATCAAGAGCCCTCCAAAATCTGCTGCTGGCACTGTTAATAGTGAATCTCTATTTCAACGTCTCCCCTCCCTTGCAGATGTTTGTTTTTAGACAAAGAGCAGAAATCCAAAGACCACTGCTGCAAATTCTATCCATTTTTTAAAACTTGTTGGATATATATCAGCAAATATATAGTGGCAGCAAAGGCTCAGTGGGGGAAAGCTATATTATGTATAATATATAAACAACACAAACAGCTTTTTGCATACATTGCTCTTAAAACTGAATTGGCATATCTGGTACGTGACTATGTCTTAATGACCAAGAAAATGGACGCTGAGGCAGTCAGCTGTTCAAGCAATGCCATCAATGTCTACCATGTCCTTAGGAAGCAGAGGAGAATTCATCCAACCCAACAGAGGTAAAAAGGGGCAACTCTTCCGAAACCTCAACAGTTAACAGGAAGAGTGGAAGCCATAAAACTAGTCTTAGAAAGGCAAAGTCACTTTTGGTTTGCTAGACCTCTTTCTCAGAAATGCAGAGGAAACTGTTGTTGTTGGAGCTGAAATAACCACGGGTCCTGAGCCTAACACTTCTGCAGAGATTCAAGAGCACATGTGAAAGGAAGAGCACATTCCTGAAAACTAAAGGATATAATTGTTCTCTGCTCTTGGAGGTAACCACTCAGGTTGCAAATAAGCATTCTGCTTCTTTCAGAGGCATACACATGAAAGCTAGAACTGGTGAGATGAAAATAAAAGAAATACTGCATATCCAGGAAGGAATAAAAATTCTGAAATCTACTAGGACACAAGAGTCCTGCAGCTGGATCATGCCAATGGCTCGTCTAGCCCAGCATCCTGTTCTCACAGTGGCCAGTCAGAGGCCTAGGGGAAGCCCACAAGCAGGACCTGAGTGCTAGGAAGCTGCATTGACAGGTCAGAGGATTTGTCCAACCAGCATAGTATTGTCTGCCAGCAATGCCTTTCCAGGGTCTCAAACAGAGAACCTTCCTATCACCTGCTACCTGATCATTTCAACTTAATATGTCAAGGATTGAACTTGGGGCCTTCTGCATGCAAAACATGTGCCACTATGCACTGCTGACCTACAGCTCTTCCCTAGAGGGTGCAGGAGTTATTAGAATTGTACCTGACTACAATCTTTAATCAATTAACAGGGCTAAATAATTGATTAGGTTTCCCCACCCACACACATACAACTGAAACCCTGAAGTTGTTACAGTAATGTGCCGTTTCCTAGGAGAAATGTTCTCATTACACTATTCTGTTGGGCGGCAGGAGAGGTTGACCGGTTTGAGCCCAGATGCTCACCCCGCCGTCCCTTTGGTGATCCATCAATTCCTCTGAAAAATGCTGCTTCTACAGTTAACACTGTCACAACTGCTGATCTCTTGGGTGAAGGAATGGATGCACAGGCTCAGTCCATCATACAGGGCAGGCAAACCTCTTTTTTCATCTGTATCAGGGAGCCACTATCCCCTTTGCCCTATCCCCTTGATCTCTCTAATCCATCATTTTGAAAGCAATAGATCTTGCTGGAAGTGGGCAAACAACACACACACACACACACACACACTCTTGCTATTTCAGATTTGTTCCAAGGCCATTTAGTATTATAAACTTATCATGTTATAATTATTGTGCACAGCTCTTCAGTTTTACTGGAACTGAATGAAGAATCTTTCTTGGAATAAAAAAAAGTGAGGGAACCATTAAGAATCAATTATGACAAAGTGGTTTGAAAATCACTCCCTCTTCCCAGGGAATTCTGGGAACTGCGAGAATAGGGGTCTCCTAACAACTCTCAGCACCCTTAATGAACTACAGTTCCCAGGATTCTTTGGGGGAAAGCCATGACTATTTAAAGTGATATGATACTGCTTTAAATGTAAGGTGCAGATGTGGCTCAAAAGAAGTGATCCAAGTGGATAGTGTTTGGTAGGTGGATGCCCAAGATCAAACTCACTCTGGGGTAGGACAAGCAAGGATGTTTGTCAAAGAAGAACACTTGCCTGAGATTAACATTAAAATATTTTACACATTAGCCATAGGTCACAAGAGAAATGAAAAAAATGCCATACATCAGGGATGGGCAACCCTTTCCAGCCTGAGGGCTGCATTGCCACGGACATGCCAGTGGTAGGTTGGGCCAGAGTAAAAAATGTTAGTGGAGCAATGCATGAGACTCTTACCTTTGACCTGCAGGCTGCATTCCAGCTACACAAACGCAGGTTTTTACATACACACATTTTCCCATCCTCCATGTAGGCAAGTTAAGAGGCACTTTCACAAATCAAGGATGCATTCCAACCAGGCAAAAGCACTTGATGAGGGCACAGAGCAGGGCTGATAAGGGGCATGGCCTGGAGAGAATCCTGAGGGCCAGATAGAGGTGCTTGGAGGGCCACATTTGACTTCCAGGGCCTGGGGTTCCCCACCTCTGCCATACATGAGATGACTGATGCCAAACACTGTTATAATGGGCAAGAGGTGGGACAACCAAGATTAGTTGCCATTCCAGCAATCATGGTAGCAGTGAGAGGACAGGAGCATGGGTTTCAATAAAATAGCACAAGATTTAAATCCGGGTTGCCAACCTTTTTGGACCAGAGGGCACATTTCAAATTTTGAGAAGAGTGCTGGGGGTACCAGTCACAAAATGGCTGCCATGGGCCCATAGCATAACACAAAATTAGAGAGTAGCTCATGATGAAGGTTTTCCCATAATTCTCATTAAACAGGAAGAGACTTCTGAGTAGACGTGTATACCATTGTACTGAACTATATAGTGAATTCTTAACAAGTCCCTGGTGTTTAACTGCTGCCTAAGCCTCTTTGCAAAGTTTTTACATTTGCCTTTTGAGGGGGCAGGGTTCTTTAACATTCACCCATACTACTATAATAGCAGTAGTATTTTTTAAAAAAATATCTGGGCAATAACTGATCTCAGGCGAACACACCACAGGAAAAATGCATCCTGGCTGCTAGGAAAAAAGAAGGGCAAACTATGGAGATCCCAAGTACTAGGACAAAAGGCAGAAGCAGAAAAAGTGCACTAAAAGGGAGGGCAAAACAGCAGTTCTTTAGGACCTCAGGGATTCCTGTTGCCTGGTGTCCAAGCAACTCACTTATCAATCACAGCTCTGACTTCACTCATTAGCAAACAACACTGTCAGGCGGTGGCAGCCAGGGTGGTTCATTTCACAGAAATAACTTTCTTTCTAGGAGGGCTAGGGATTTACTTTCTTCAAAAAAAAAGGAAAACTCAGATCCTGGATTACCTGCTGAGGGCACCACTGAAGCTGACAGGTTAGAGACCCCTGATTTAGAGGATGCTGAAGCGGAAGCTGCTGACTTGGACATTATTTGTTGACATCTGCTAGTTAAGAAAAACATTGATCTTTCTGACAAACTGACAATTTTCCTCAACCAACAGAAGAGAAATAAAACTGTTGCCAGCTGGTATGTGAACGAGGTGCTTAAAAAAGAGAAGATAATGTACAAGAAAATGTACACAGTTTCTCCTCTCTCTCCCTCCCTCCCTCCCTCTCTCACACACACATACTTTACCAGGAAGATGAATGCTTTGTTTGCTGTTCCTTTTTAGAAATGTAAGGATTTTGTTAGTTTGATTTTTTAAAATTGTATTGTTTTTATTTGTATTTTGTATTTGTATTTTTATTTGTGTGTAAGCTGCCTTGGGGGCCTATTTAGCCGAAAGGCGGCCTAGAAATAAAATGTAACATAACATCACACACACACACACACACGGGGTCATACGATTTCCGAAACAAATGTTGATCTCAGATATGCCTTGCATTAGGGGTAGGGAATCCTTTTCAGCCCAAGGACAGCAGTTCTGAGTGTCACATGCCAGTGGTGGGCAGAGCCAGAGGTAAAAATAGGAGGGGCGATGAATGTGAAGTTTACCTTTGTACAGTAGACTAATATCTACACCCTCCTCTCTGTCCTCCATCCAGGCAAGGAAGAGGCATTGTCAGTATTCAAGGGGACACATTTCAGCCAAGCAAAAATACTCCAGGAGTGTGCAAAGCAGGGCCAAAGCATCCCCCCGCCCAGTTTTCCATTTTTTTATTTTCAAACTGACATTAGGGGCACAGGGACTGGTCCATCTACTTTCAACTGGGGGCATTCCCAGCCTTACCTCAAGATGCTAAGGATTGTACCTGGGAGCTGCTGCATGCAAAGCAAGTGCTCTGTCACTGAGCTGCAGCCCTTCCTTTGAGATTCAACACTGCCTGGTAACTGAGCATGCTCAGTCCTCATTAGGCTGTTTTGTTACCTATTTTTTTAAAAAAATATTTTTGTTTGTACTCCTGCAAACTTCAGGGTTCCCCCAAGAATGCTGACACCTCTCTCTCTTTCTCTCATTACTCAGTGGCTCTATTTTGGCTCCAGTCCTGTTGGCCTTCATGCATCACTGGAGCTTGCTGTTAGAAGGAGTGATGATGATGTTGACTGATGACCAAAAATATTTATCTTTAGTCATGTGTCTCCTCATCAGATCAGGAAAACATGCACACACCGTTTGATTTGGATTAAATAGCCACTTGTCTAAAGACTATCACTGAGACATGAAGCTCAATGGGTGATGGTGGGCCAGTCATAATCTCTTGGTCTAACCTACCCCATTGAGGGAGGAAGAACCATGGCACACTGTCTTCTTAGAAGACAGGTGGAACACAGATGTAGTAAATTCATAAATAATAAACAAAATGGTTTTTCTCATGTAACACATCCACATAGATAGTTAATTTATTTTTGGAAAAAGGCATACCCATTGCTTCTGCCAGGCCAGAGACTTTCTGGCCGTAAATATCTGTCTTATTCCAAGCAAAGGTATAGACCAAGTTGGTGGCAGCGGGAAACCATTTCTGAGTCAGTCGCCCTTCAATCGTAACAGTAAGATGCACTTTTGTCATTCCAGGAGGGATGGTAGAATGTGTCATCACAATGCGTAGCAAGGTTTTATATCCTGAAGTTCGGCTGCTCAGGTAGCTGAGCTTCACAAAGCTGGAAGGGATGGGAATTTCCTCTTGGACCACCTGAAAAAACAGTTGCGCTTGTTAACATCACAGGAAATTATGTTGTATTCCTTCTTTGGCTTACATTAGAAACCCGTATTAAGCTCCACTTATTTTGATGCAGCTGCTCAATACGGTAGTTGGGGGTTTGGTTATCAATGGCTACTAGTCATTATAGCTATATGGAATCTCCAAGTTCAGAGGCAGCTTACCTCTAGAAAAGTAGCTTCTGAGGCATAACAGCAGAAGAGGGCTATTGGCTGCATGCCCTCTCTGTGAGCTTCCTAGTCACATGGTTGGCCACTGTGTGGAAGAAGATGCTGGACTAGATGGGTGGACTGTTCTGATTTAATAGAGCCTTTCTAGTGCGCAAATGAACCCCATATGTCCACATCTGTGTCCCTTGCTCAGTATCAATGCAACTCACCCAGCATTTATGGAAACCTATTCCTCTTTACAAAATAGCATGCTCTGGAAGTAGATGAGGTATGCAAATGCCATGAAAGTGCATTGCATTACTGAATATTATCATGCCCTTTGGTTTTGAAAAATTTCTTAACAGGAGTACCATGTTAATAATAATAAAAAATGAGGCACTGATTCATGCCAAATTCTGCACCTTTCCAGCTTTCCACAATATACTGATCTAAAACTGAGATAACTTGGAATTCTGGAGATTTCCAGAAGGTGTACAATGTTGAAATAAATGATATTTTCCCAACAGCATGGTGAATGTATTTAAGTGATTAATATAGTTACAATGCATAATTGAGAAGGCAGGGAAGGAACTTACATATGAAAGAGATGTTATGAAAAGTTAAGTCTATCACAACATTCCCTTGGCAATATTACATCCTTTAAAAGTATTGCTGAATTTTTAAGTTTCTTTGCCTTGGTTCATTGTAATGTATTAGTCTGTGCCCCCCTTTAATCTAAGATAGTCATTTATATAACAATGATACAAAACAATATAGGTTCCCAGAATAAACAAAAGGGGTATTTACATGTAATTAGTAAACAATAGACAAAACAGAAATAAAGATCTTTCGGTGATAAAGTGCTAGACATGGAAATAATATAGGCAATGATTTTTAATGTGCTTTTGATAAAAGGAATATGAGACATAACATCTAGCCAGAAGAGTTTCAGATTTAGGATTATTCTGAACTATTCTTTATACTTTGAATTGGCTTTTCATGATATTTATGTTTTTAAAATAATAATAATAATATGGGGCTATCTTATGTGATTTAAGAATAACAGGGCTATATTATGGAATACATTTACAACAAGCAGTGGATACAACAGACTGCAGTACATTGTTAATGGCAGATTTTGCAGAAACTGAAAGCTAAGTGTTGAAAGAGGATCCAGTGAGATGGAGGGGTTGATTGAGATGCTCAACTGTTTTGACACTGGGTGTGGCACCTGTAACTAGGGATGGGGGAAAAATTCAATGCAGCTCACATTTAAAGGGAAATCTATCAAATTCACACTTTCCAAAACAATATGCACCCTTCAAAATTTGCACTGATCTGAATTTTGCGATGTAGTTCTCCAACCAAGCAATGTTTTCAAAAATGCATAAAAATGAATATATTAGTGAAAATAGCACACATAATACATATTAGGGGAAAACTGGAAAATGAGTACATTAATCAAAGCTGCATACAGGAATGTGTTTATTAGGATAAAGTTGAAGTGAAATTCTGAAAAGATTTCACGAGGATTTTTAAAAAAATCACAAATTTCTGCAGAAATGTGGAGCACTGAATTCAAGATGGGAAAAATGAGAAACGGAGAGAACTGAAATTGAAAGATCCATCCATTCCTACCTCTACCAAAATGAGCTTTCTATGTGCTGAAATGTATTTTAAAAATATTTTAAAAACAGCAAACATTTACGGGAACAAGTGCAGGATCATATCTACCTATTATTTTAACTTTTATTTTTCCTGTCATTGACACCAGAGAAATTGTGAGCACCAGTTCCAGGGCTGGTCTGCTGGCAGGTCTCATCTGCAGCACTTTAGACCACTACAAAAATGTAAGAACCTGTGTTGAGTGTTCCATTTAGGAGTGAAAAAGCAGGATAGTAATAGTGAAATAAAATTAAATGCCAGTTCTGAAATTTAGTAACACTTTCCAGTGTAGAGCAAAATAAGCAGTGTTCGATGTTAAGAAATAACATCAGAAATAAAATAATGATTGTTTATCAAAATACCAATTTTATGGTCCATTATTTCACAAAAACAGGGACCCCCATGCCCAACGATTTACTGTCATTCTAGCAAATGATACATTAGCATTCTTCCTTACCTGTAGCTCTGGTATGATTGTCCCCCTTTCTGGACATGATCCTCCAAACGATGTCAGAGGAAAAGGGAGGACAACTGGATTTGGGCTCACAAAGCTACTGATGTCACAAGATGGTGGCTCCACCTCTGCTCTTTGCATGACCACTTTGTCTACCACAATAAACCTATTCCAGGACAACCAAAGTGTCTTTTTCACGGAAATAAAAGGAGATCTGTCAAAGACCAGGGTGACTGAGATGCCTCCGATAGCCACTAGATCAAAACTGAAAAGACAAAACAAAACATTTTTAAATATATTATTCTGGTCCAATACAACTTTTGAAAACCCATGTCTCCAACTTGACATTTGTGTTCAGCATCTTCAGTGTTACCATTTTTTTCCAATCCAGCCACAAGAATTTCATAGTGCAAAGTGGGCCTATTCAGTATCGGTTGGTGTGGTGGTGAAGGTGGGGCAGGCTTGTGTCCTGGCTTCTGGATGTTAAAGGTCACTACTCACAGAGCTACAATTCCCAGAGTGGTTTTACAGGCAGTACCTCTTCAAAGAGAACTCTGGGAATTGTAGCTCTGTGAGGGGAATAAGGATCTCCTAACAACTCTCAGCACCCTTCACAAACTAACCTTCCTGGGATTCTTTGGGGGAAGCAATGATGGTTTAAAGTGAAATAACAGTGAAAAAAATGCATGGTGTGAATGTAGTCCGGGGGAGTGATGTATGGTGTGGCAGCACCAAACCAATGATTCTGTTATTGAGCCTGGACCACATTGAGCTCCCTGTGCCTTGCCCTTCCCCCTCTTGGTAAGTGAAAGCAACCCTCAGTGTCCATAAGCCACATATACAACACTGCTCCACCTTTCTTTCCCCATCCAACTGTTAGTGGGCCTAGTTTTTTCCCCTTTAATTAGCACCAGCAAGCAATGTGGTGGCTCCGGTGGCTTAAAATGACCACTGCCAACCAATTTTGCCTAAATGCATTTATTTATTTTTCTATGGTATTGATAAGCTGCCTTATAGTGAAGTTCTCAGCACAGCTCACTAGAAATAAAAACAATCTATTAAAAACAATCTAAAATTCATTAACAGTAAAAAACAAAGAAGCATAAATAATCCAGTGTAAAAAGAAGTCGCAAGAGAATCAAACAGTGCTGCAATATGTCCACTGTCCAAACAGCCACCCTCCAGAGTTCCTGCAGAATCCTGCTGGTTCAGTCCAGAACATGGTAGATGCTTGCTGAGGCTATGCTGGGTCTGTAGCTTAACAGGGAATAGGGATGGGGGATAAATTTGATTCAATCCACATTTTATTTATTTATTATTAAATTTGTATCCCATCCTTCCCCCAGAAGGAGGCAGACAAGTGATCAAAGACTAAAAACATCTATAAAACATCTTGCAAACAAAACAAATCTTTAAAACATTTTTTTAAAAAATATTTAAAAACGTTTTAAAAACAATTCCAACACAGACTGGGATAAGGGTTCTAATTAAAGGTTTGTTGAAAGATGGTCTTCAGTGGGTGCTGCAAAGACAACAGACAGTGAAGGTGAACCCACTAACTTTCTGAAATAATAAAACACAGCTGTCCTTCTAAATGTGCACTTCTACACATTTTGCAATGCAGTTCTTCAGTCAAGCAATATGTGTTAAAAGATGCATATGCTACCATAAAGTGTACATAAAAATGCACATAGTGAAAAATTACGTACACAAATGCATTACATTAGGGAAAATTGCTTTGCAAACATTTGTGGATATTTGGATAAATTCACATTAAAATGCTGATGAATTTTCATGAGGACTTTTTAAAAAATAAATAAATCTCAAACTGATGTGGAAATGTGTGAAAATGAAAAATAAAAAACCAAAATTGACAGTCACCCATCCCTATCTACCATTGAGCTACGATCCTCCCATAAAATAGTGCTATCTTTCCACTTAATTTTTATGCAACCCCTACATACATTTCTCTTGTGGTTAATATATGTAATATATGAAAACACTCTTAATGTACGTACAGGGGAGAAAAGGGGGTTATGTTACACTAAGAGGGAAGTAACAGCCCTGCCACTTAATCCTTTACCTCTAATGAACCCTCTGGCCCAATATGGCTTGTTAAGCATTATTGTCTTAGGATGCGAGGAAGACAGCAGCTAGCCACTTGCTTACATACTGCCTAAGCCTACCTTTTTTGGTAGTTACGAGGCTGATCTGGCTGCAGCAGCCACTGGGTACCAGGGGAAGATGGTTCACTGGACACTGTTTGCAGAAATGATGTGGAGGGAGCATCCACTGACGTGTCTGCATCACCTACCAGGGGTTCTCGCACATTTATTATTGATGGGTTGTGATAGAAGTGAGCTCTGAGTATTCCAGAAGAGGTATGGGGCATAAAATTACATTAGGCAGAGGAAATGATATGGTTTCTTATTATCATACAACTTTAACATCTACAGTCATGTAACGTAGGCAGTGTAAATAGATACTTCACTCAATTACCGGATGCAGCTCTTACAGAAACCTTTGATGTTAATGAACTATGATAGGAAGTCAGACTTAATTATGCATATTCCATCACATTTCCCCAGTTACACATAAAGAAAGAAAGAAAAAGAAAGAAAGAAAGCACATTTGCATGCTACAGCTCTGTTCAGAGATCGGTAAATCGGAAATCATAATTAGATAACTTGCTACATGCATTTTAAAATCACAAAAATATATGGAATATCAGCTCCATTACTTACAAGGCTCAACACAGCAATGGATTATTTACTCACAGCTTCAGAGTATTTATCTGCTGTTGCAGTAAAAGGATATCATACCATGCAATTGTGAACATGATCTTTTCTGCATTTGCAAGTTTTAACTGGTTTAATCTGTAGAGCAGATTAAGGTTTAACTGATTAATCTGTAGGGCACTATTTTAATCACTGCATCCAAATTTCAGTCTGTGGGTTGTGCGCTAAGGGTATATTTGTAATATATTAAATAAACTTATTTTTGTTCAGATGTGTTATTGTGTTATGGGAGGAAATTATTTATTGTCTATTTATTATATAACATAATAAATACAATCTATTTATTACATAATAGTTATGTGGCACACAAGGAGTCTCCCAGCAATTTACAAAATTTTAAAACCTAAACCATGATATAAAATCAGAAAAAAACACATTACAATAAGAGCCATGCAACAAACTATTAAAGAAACTCAATAAAACACCAGCAAAATTTAAAGTATTAAAGGTAGGTTTTCCTTCCTAGCAATGTCTTTTGTTCATTGAAGTTGTTAAGCATGTCCTACTTTCAATAAATCTAAAAATGGTATAGTTTGATGAACGACATTTAAATGTAAGCGCTTAATAAACTAGTTAAAAGGCAGATGATCCACCAATTTTAATTATTTAATTGGTCAACAGCCAAATTATGGCTTTCAGGAGGGATGGGGGAGAAATTCAGTTCACATTTAAAGCCAAATTATCAAATTTGCACTTTTCTGAAACAATATGAGGACCGAAACACAGCCAACTTTGGAAATTCTCACTTATCCAAATTTTGTGATGCAGTTCTCCAACCAAACCGTGTTTACAAAAATGCATATATTAGGGGAGATGCGCATAAAAATGAATATATACAATCTATTATATATGGGGAAATTGCTTGCGAAAAATGTGTACGTTACTCAAAGCAGCATACAAAAATGTGTGTGGGGAGAAATTTGCACTAAAATGCTGATTTTTTAATGAGAATTAAAAAATAACACAAAGAAATGTGGAGAACTGAATTTAAAATTAGGAAACAGAATTCCTTCCATCCCTAGGTTTCAGTCTTTTTTTCAGTAACTTAATATTTAGATTCATTAGTTTCTTGTATGGATGGGGTTTCTGCCTAGTTGCCTAGTTATATCCCAATAATCCATAGTTAGATCCCAATCTGCTCTTTTTTTGTCCCTACTTGCTTTGGCACTTGCTGATTTGATCTGCTGTTGTTGTTTTGGTTGTGAAAAAAATTGCATAATTTTTAACATAAATGCCTGTGTAAATGATCCCAGTGTTCCAGATGGTTTGTTTTTTCCCCTGTTTATCACACCTATACACTGTTACAAATGCATCAACTTTGGGGAAATTATGAAGATTATTACGTAAAACAGAGAAAAAATTGGGAAAAAATCAGTGTTACAGCCCACTGCAAAAAACTGTGCTGATTATAGCCACAGCCTGCTGCAAGAAATCAGTGCCCATCCGAAAAGATAGCGGGATGTCAAATTCAGTCGGAATCCGGTACTAAGTCCAAATTGCTGATATTGTCCCCCATCCCTAGTAGCTTGTTACCTGAAAGTCTCTAAATGACTTACAACATTGTTAAAAACACAAATAAATATAACACACAATAAAAACAAAACAATAAAACAGCAACAGCCCCCCATAGAACCACAGGAAGCTTTGGCAGCACACCAAGACAAACAACATCATCTTAGTCTACCAAATGCCTGGCAAAATAAGTCAGTTTTCACAAAAATCAGTCAGAAGACATGGAATCCTCTCACCTTCCATCCTGTCGGCTGATAGTGTATCCGTACTCATTGTGGTTTTGGAAACTCACATTCACCCCAACCAGAGGGGTTCCATCCACTGCTACCACCTGGCCTCGAACGACACAAGCACGTCTGCATTGAGACAGGGTGAAATGAGCAAAGGAAGAGGCTGAGGCATCCATATACAGTATGGTAGCTAAGATATATCTACCAAGTAATTTGTGGCATCACTATGCATGTTGTGCATCTCAATTTTTGCTATCCATAATTTTTGTGTTCAATTTTTGTAGTTTCATTCTGAAAACCTAATTAAAACTTCAATTTTTTTTTAAAAAAAGCTGTATAAGTAAGGATCTGGGATATTGCCTTGAACAACTGGTAGAACTGATCTGGGAAGGGCTGTGGCTCAGTGATAGAGCATCTGCTTTGTATGCAGAAGATCCCAAGCCCAACGCCTGGCATCTTCAGGCAAGGTTGCGAAGGATCCCTGTCTGAAACTTGGGAGTGCCATGTTCCATCTGTGTAGATCAGGGATGGGGAACCATTTCTTTTGTCAAAGGGGAAGAATTCCTTTGGAAGCAATCTGTGTGTGTGGGGGGGCACATGCTACTGATGGGAGGGACCCAGAGCCAAAAGTGTGCAGGGCTCCCCTTTCCCCTTTCTCTTGTTTGACCACCCATTCTCTCTCTCTCTCTGCAATTCCTTTCCTCCTCCTTACTATACCCTTGAAAGTATGTCAATGGACACAGGTTCAAGACAATGCTGAGTTAGGTGGCCCAACAGTCTTGACTCAGTATAAAGCAACTTCCTACCTATACCTTTTTTCCTCCCTACCATTGTGACTTCAAGCTATGAAGCGTTCCAATTTATCTGATCACAGTTCCATCATTCTCGGTCATTTTATTTCAAAAATGACTAGCCAGATTTATTTATTCATACAATGATAAGCACCACTTGTCTATAAAATATCACAAGGCAGAATACAACCTAAATTTAAAAAACCCCAGCAAACAACTATTAAAAAATAAAAGCTGGTTGGCAAAGAATCTCAGGTTTGAAAGATCTGTTGGAATAATACAGTTTTAGACTACAGTTTTTAGAAAACAAAAAATGAGCAAGGATGACTCCTCGCAAACCTTTATTGGCAAGGAGTTCTGTAGTGTGAGGCCTGCCACACTAAAGATTAAACAGGCTTCTAAGCAGTTTGTAGGGTATAAAAAATTATACAAATATTAAAATATAAACACAATAAAACAACCCCATTAAAACAGGAAGCTCAGGTAGTTTTCTGTACCTTTCCTAATTCTGAAATATTTTTATTTATTTATTTGGTTAAAAAAATATCCTGCCTTTTGGCCCTATGAAAAATAACACCAATTTAAACAGTAACCAGGGCCAGCACCAAAGGCTGGCCAGGTGGGGCCCTGGTCGAGGGTGTCTGGGGCTACAGGGGCCCTCCACTCCCTTTCTGTGAATTGTGGCAGGTTTGCTGCCACGGATCACAGAGCAGAAGCTTTGGAGCCCCCACCATTCCCTCATTCAACCTACATTTCATGGCTGTGTTTTGCAGCTGCACGTACAGCATGCGCAGGGCTACCCTTAACCAAGATGGCAGCCAAGGTTTCCCTAAGGGGCTGAAGCCTCTGCTGCCATCTTGGTTGATGGCATCACGGAAGGTGAGCGGAGGGGCCCGGGGCAGGGTGCTGCCCAAGGTATTCTGCATTTTGTTTTTATTCATTTATTTATTTATGAAAGAAATAAAGAAGCCAGCCAGCCAGCAGGCCAGTCAGCCCAACCAACTACTTCTTTTTAACTTCACGGCTGCCACCAAGAGGGTATCTTTGTTTTTCTCTGGCTGTCTGCATCAAGCAGTCCTTTAACCTTCCAATCCTTAACTGGCCCAACATTCTCCCAATACTGGGTAAAGGGTATGGCCCTTAGGCAGGAGGTGAATAACAAGACCTCAGACCTTTTTTGGGTTTTTTGGCCAAAGCAAATTATGGTTTACTTAAGGATTTAGTGAGGTGACAAGTTAAATACAAAATGATTTGAGGGGGACACCCTCTAATTTGACATAAGATAAGATAAAAAACAGACGTAACAGACAAAACAGACATAAAAGCATACACCTATACTTATTCTAGACTGTTTTCTAAACCAAGCCAATACTTATCAATTTGTATCCCCCAGTTCATTCACCTTGTGGATCCTTTTGTGGTCCTCTTCCAGTTCTTTCCTCCTGCAGCATGCAACTATATTCTCCAACACTTTCCAGTATTCAAGCTGTCTTAAACGTTTTTCAATCTTTACAATTGTTAAACTCCAGCTCTTTCAACTCTCCATCTCTTCATCTCCACAACATTTACACCAAGTACCCTATTTTTTTACTTGACTTACTGTATATACAATATTTTCACTTTCCCTCCTAACCTTTTAGTCAATCAGCAGGAGAGTAGTGTCTTGGATAAAGTTTCTATTTTCCCTAAATTGCCAGGTCCACAGGATGAACCTTTGAACTTCCTGTGCAAATCATTCCCTCTTAAACTTTTGACCCTCCTGTGAACAATTTCCTGAGCAAAACATTCCCTTGATCTTTTAAAATTTCAGTGAATTTTTGTCCATCTTGTGCATGAGAGCCTTTAAAGGAAAACACAGCCATTTTACAGCTCAATATTCACATCCAAAATAACCCAACACAAAATGCTGAAAGCCTTGTTCCTTCATAGCAACATTTTAATATTTGCTTCCTTTTCCCTCACATCATCTTCCCGCTTTCTCTACCAGCATGTGAGCCATCCCATTTTAACATTCAGCATGAAGAACTATGGGCTAATCTCCAGCAGTAATTCAGTTCTGTGTCCTGTGCTAATTGCAGCACACAGAAAATCGATCTAAATAACTGCTGACCTTTATGTTTTCAAAGGTAGAACAGCCATTTTCTTCTTTGACCTAATAGCCTTTGCTGCAACCTGAAATCTGGTCTAACCTTTTTTTATTTATTTAACTACATGCATACTCTGCCTTTTCTTTCATGATGGATCTCAAGGTGGTGTGCATGGAGTCCCCAATCCAGACATTGATCTAATAAGGATATTACCCTATCCTTATTTTTGGATTTTTTCCCCTAGTGGATCAACACAGCCAGCTATATTTTTTCCTTCAGTACAATAAAGTTTAAGTACCAACAGATCTAATTTACAGGTCAAGGCACACGAGAAACGTAGGCATTATGGATGATCTGTGGATGCCAACACCAGTACATTAATTACAGCTTCCTGCAGTGGGCTGTTGTATAAAAACCTAAAGAGCTGCATATTTCAAACATTACTCCTGCTTTCAGGGGGAAAATACATGGAACCTTGTTTTCAGAGCATGAAGCTACTTCCTCCATAGTCACTTCTTCTTCCTTGACTAATATATATATTAGAGACTCAAAGATATACCGTTCATTCACACAACTACTCTTGAGTGGTACATCACCTTTATTTCCAGCAAACTGAAGCTAAGGCTGCATATACGTACTACATTCAAAGCACATTTAAAGCACATGACTTCCTCCAAAGAATCCTAGGAACTGTAGTTTGTTAAGGGTGATGGGAATGGTAGCTCTGTGAGGGGTAAACTAACAAGGGGTCTCTTAACAACTCTCAGCATCCTTAACAAACTACAGTTCCCAGGATTCTTTGGGGAAAACCATGACTGTTTGAAGTGGTATACTACAGCTTTAAATGTATAGTGCAGATGGGACCTAAGACTCTCAAAAGCCACTAGTCCTAATGGCTATATGCTACCTCCAGGATCGGAGGAAGCATGCCTCATCAAACAGTCCCTGGGGGACTGTGAGGGAGGGCTATTGCCCTCCATGTTCATGTCCTGATTGTGGGCCTCCCAAAAGGGATCAGAGCTGGTCAGTGGGAAACAGGATGCTAGATTAGATAGGACTTCCTGCATGTAGAAAGCATTTTCTCCCAGCAGCCTTTGCAGAGCCGAGCTGAGAGGCACTTTGGCAGCTTCAAGATGGCGGACCAACTTGTTCTCATTAAAGATATGAGGCTCCTGGATGTAAAAGTGGGTCAGTGCCGTGGTTAGCAACATGAGATTATAGCCCAACTGGGATTGTTACAAATTGCCAAGGAGGTTATGACAGATTTCTCAAGAAGTACATTGAAGTGAGGAAAGGAGGCAAACAGACCGGTGTGGTCTGTTGCTGTCCGTGGCTGAACATGAGCAGCAGCCCATGGCCATGGTAGGCCTTTGAAGATGGCTTGGTCAAGCTGGTACAATCAGGCTAGAACTGCATTACCCTGGATAAATCTGAGCCCAGGATCATGCAGTTCTAGCCTGATTCTACCTGCTTGACCAAGCCATCTTCAAAGGTCTGCCATGGCCATTGGCTCCTGATCACGTTCAGGCACAGAGAGCAACAGAGCACACTGGAATACATGTATTTATTGATGTAAGACACCTAGAGCTATTGGTTAGATCAGGAAGATAAAGGTCACATTCACAGCATACATTTATTCCACTACTATTCTACTGTAAACAGTCATGGCTTCTCCCAAAGAAACCTGGGAAGTCTAGTTTGTAAAGGGTGCTTAGAGATGTTAGGAGACTCTGATTCTTCTCACAGAGCTATAATTGTCAGAGTGGTTTGTCAGTCCCTCTTCCATGAGATCTCTGGGAATTGTAGCTGTATGAGGTGAATAGGAGTCTCCTAATCACTCTCAGCACCATCACAAACTATTACTATGCTTTATTAAATTTATATCCCACCCTTCCTCCCAGTAGGAGCCCAGGGTGGCAAACAAAAACACTCTAAAACATCATAAAAACAGACTTTAAATATATATTAAAACAAAATGTCATTAACACATCTTAAAAAAAAAAGCTTTAAAAACATCTTAAAAAGCAGTTCCAACACAGACACAGAATGGGATAAGGTCTCTATTTGAAAGACTTGTTGAAAAAGAAAGGTCTTCAGTAGGCACCAAAAAGATAATATAGATGGTGCCTATCTAATATTTAAGCGGAGGGAATTCCAAAGGGTAGGTGCCACCAGAGCTTGGAAAAGTTACTTTTTGGAACTACAACTCCCATCAGCCCCAGCCAGCACGGCCACTGGATTGGGCTGATGGGAGTTGTAGTTCCAAAAAGTAACTTTTCCAAGCTCTGGGTGCCACTACACTAAAGATCAGCTTCCTATGTTGTGTGGAATGGACCTCCTGTTAAGATGGTATCTACAGGAGACCCTCATCTGCAGAGTGCAGTGACTGACTAGATGTATAAGGGGTAAGATGATCTTTCATGTAGCCTTGTCTCAAGCTGTATAGGGCTTTGTAAAAAAGAAACAAACAGATCCTTGAACTTTGCCCAGTAGCTAATGGGCAGCCAGTGCAATTCTTTCAACTGTGGGGTGACATGTTGGCAATACCCTGCCACAGTGAGCAGTTGCACCAGCTGCAGCTTCCAGATCAACCTCAAGGGTAGCTCCACATAAAACGCATTACAGTAATCCAGCCTGCAGATTACCAGTGCTACAGCTATAGCTTTCTTACCAGCTGAAGCTGGTAAAAGGCACTCATAGCCACTGAGGTCACCTTGGCCTCTAGTGACAAAGATGGATCCAGGACCACCCCCAGATGATGGACCTACTCTTTCAGAGGGAGTACAACCCCATCCAAAGTAGGCAAGTGATCAATTATCCAAACTCGGGAACCACCAACCCACAGCACCTCTGTCTTGCTGTTGATTCAGAGTCAGTTTATTGGCCCTCATCCAGCCGACCACCAAATCCAGGCACTGGTCTAGGGCTTGCACGGCCTCTCCCAATTCAGTTGTTACAGAGAAATAGAGATGGGTAGCATCAGCGTACTGCTGACACCTCACCCCAAATCTGCTGATGACTGCTTTCAAGGGCTTCATATAGATGTTAAACAGCACTGGGGACAAGATGGCACCCTGCGGCACCCAGCAGCACAACTGCCAGGCGGCCAAAAGACAATCACCCAATACTATTCTCTGAAAATGACCTTGGAGATAGGATCAGAACCCCTGTAAAACAGTCCCTCCAATACTCATCTCACCAAGTTGGCCCAGAAGGATACCATGGTCAATGGTATCAAAAGCCACAGAGCTTGGGAATTGAGTCCTGGTGTGTCGGGAGGATGAGCTGGGCTCCTGGGGGGTTGTCAGAAGAGGATTCAAATGGCTGGCAGAGGGAGGAGGGAGGAACTTACCCTCTGTGGAGCGAAGCCGAAACAGAGGACATGCCAGAGATAGGGTCGCCTAGCAACGGGGAGCCTGAGAGCCTTGAAGTTTTAGAATCCCCCCCAGACATTCCCAGGCCCTCCCTTCTCCGCAGCTCAGAGCAAGAGGGAGGGCTGATCACAGCAGAAAGGCGGAGAGATGGTTTACCCTCAGCTCCTCCTTTATCACCCATAGGGGAATCGGACACTTCAGAAGAGGAGGAGGTGATGCCTCCCCCCTCACCACGCACACGCAGACGGTTGAAAAGACAGGAGAGAAGGGGGGGAAGGTGGTCAGTAGCTGAGGGGGAGTTAAGGAGGAGCGAAAGGTTGCGTGCCCGTTTAGCCCCTTCTTAAAGAACAGGCAGGAAGCAGCCCCTTGCTCTGTCAACTTTCTCCCAATGTCGCAGGACCTGTATCCCTGTATTGCTTCATGAGAAAGTGCAGTCTTTGTTGGACATTAATAAAACACGAATTAACTACAACCTCTGGTCTGGTTCCTGAGTCGCATCCTGGGCCTGACATGGTGTGAACTGGCAGCAGTTCTTGACACTATATCCTCTACCAACTTATCCCCACATATAAAATATAATTTACCCCTGTTACTAATCTTCCTCAAATTTAATAACAACCACTGGTTTCAGATGCTAACTTTTTCAGAGGAACACAGGAAGCTGCTTTTTAGCAGGGTCAGAGTAATCTTATGCTTCCACACTGAAAATACCTCCCCCCTCACAGTCCTGCCTGCATGTAAGAAACTAGTGTATCAGTATACAGCACTCTGACTCTGTCGTGCTTGATTACTGCATGCAGGGAGGTTGTTATGTAGGAGCTCCTGCAACGATTCTGCATAGGACAATTTCTCTTCCAAAAGGAAGTCTCCTTCTTGGTCAGTGTTCTACATACAAGCACAGGCAGTTTTATTCCATCACAGTTTTGGAAACCCCTTAACCCCTTTCCTTCCACTATTATTACCATTATCATTATTATTATTATTATTATTATCATCATCATCATCATCATCATCATTATCATCATTATCATTATTTATTGCACTTGTATACTGCCCCATAGCCGAAGCTCTCTGGGCGGTTTACAGCAATCAAAAACATTAAAACAAATACACAATTTAAAAACATATTTTAAAAACAATTTAAAACACAATTTTAAAATTCAAAACAATATAAAAACAATTTAAAAATGCATGCTAAAATGCCTGGGAGAAGAGGAAAGTCTTGACCTGGCGCTGAAAAGATAACAGTGTTGGCGCCAGGCGCACCTTGTCAAAAAATCGTTCCATAAATTGGGGGCCACCACTGAGAAGGCCCTCTCCCTTGTTGCCACCCTCTGAGCTTCCCTTGGAGTAGGCACCCGGAGGAGGGCCTTTGTTCTTTAACATAGTGTACGGGTGGGTTCGTATCGGGAGAGGCGTTCCATCAGGTATTGTGGTCCCAAGCCATGTAAGGCTACTGTAGCACCTTTCCTGTTGCTTTAAAACCACCAACCCAAGAACAAGACAATTGTTTTAATAATTTTTAATAAGCTGTTTGTCATTTTTGTGTGTGTATACTACTTCATATCTGAAAACTGAAAAGCATATAGAAGTTTCAGAAGTCGGTCAAGAAATGCATTGGGAAGCTGGTCTATGCAGCAAATCTTGTATGTCTGTTTACAACTATTTTTTAGGAGTGGAGAAAGCTGGACAATGTTTCCAAACAAAGTTAGACAGGATCATTTTATCTCCCCCCCATCTCCACCCACACAGCGGTACTATACTTTCTATTTTTCAGTGGTGAAAAAAAGAACATTTACCTGCTCTCAAATGAGACATCTCCTCGAATGACATGAGTGCTTTCTTTGCCAATCAGAAACTTGATTCTATCGTAAAAGAGCCTTGGAGGGTGCTGAGAGAAAGGAGGCTGGCTTTGCTGAATGAGGTCAAGGGGATCAGGGGAACCGTGGCAGAGAGGGCTTGCATAGCAAATGGTTTGCTGACAACAATCAGGGTCCACACAGTCTGTCAAACCATCTGAAAATGGACAGCACAGGAAAGATGGTGTATTACAAGAGCCAAGGGATTGGCAGCTGCGAAGGATGCATTATTTATTTATTTTGTTTGCATTTACGATCGCTTCCCAGGACACATCTCAATCTGACAGTACAGACAGCAACAATATTAATTAAAAAAACAGTGTAACCTTAAGTCTGGATTACTGCAATGCACTCTATGTGGGGCTGCCCTTGCGCCAATGAAGCTGGAAAGTGGGAGATTCAGGACAGACAAATGAAAGTTCTTCGCACAGCGCATAGCGCAAGATGCATAGCGATGGCTGCAAACTAAGATGGCCTCGAAAGGAGATTTGAAAGGAGTTACCCAGTGGCAGCTGCTGGCTGCATGTCAGTGGAATCAGCTCTGGGGCTTAGTCTGAAAGGAGCCACCAGAGTCACAATGGCTTTATTACCTTCAGTATCAGAGGCACTGCACCTATGAACACCAGTTACTATGAATCACAAGTGGGAGAATACTATTGCACTCTGGGCTTCTGGGTTTCCCATAGGCATCTGGTTGGCTGCTATGAGAGTGGGATGCTGGACTAGATAGACCTTTGGTCTGGGCCAGCAGGTGTCTTCTTAATATTCTAATGCAAGTACATAGCCAGACCACATCAACACCTCCTCCCTTTCCCCTTCTAAGTTCATACCAGCACTGTCCTCTTTCTATAACATTGTAACTGATGCCTCTGTGTCTCCATCTCATGCGCTACAAGCTATGGGCTCCTGCTGGGAGGAAGGGCGGGATATAAATAAATAAATAAATAAATAAATAAATAAATAAATAAATAAATAAATATGCTGCCTTCCTGTCTCTTGCCATGTGTGTATCCAAGCCCTAATACTTTCCCTGCACAATGAAGTAAACATCTGCAGCTGTGCAGGGGAGGAAAGAGTGAATCACCTGATGGGTATAAAGAAAGACCAGAGCTTGGAAAAGTTACTTTTTTGAACTATAACTCCCATCAGCCCCAGCCAGCATGGCCACCGAATTGGGCTGATGGAAGTTGTAGTTCAAAAAAGTAACTTTTCCAAGCTCTGAGAAAGACTACATGGCCCACAAATGGGGATGGCAGTCTAGAGGTGGATGCAAACACATTTAGCTCCTGGAGAGTGCAGGGAACAGGAAACACCATCATTTCAAAAGCCTGGCTATGAGGGATACACCCACAATAAGACTTGGCATGTCCAGTCTAGCCAGCGTCCCACAGACAAATTTCTGTAAAGCATTTCTTATACCACAGAGCTCGGGAATAAGACACGCTTTATCACATACCAAAAAATCTACTAAAATGTCCTCACAGCCCCAAATCCATCTTGCTGTCTTGCTTGATTCCAGCAGTGGCTGGTGTCCATTGAAACTGGTAGGGCACAAGGCAGGAGGCCAACAGTAAGTGGAGCCAGAGCCAATGAGCTCCATTCTCCTCCCTTCAGAGATCTACAAAGGCAACACTGAGACTGAGCAGGAGGAAGTTGGGCTTGCAATGCCATTGAACTGGTGGTGGTGGTGGAGAAGGAAGGGGAGCAGCTGCCAGCCAGTGCCACCCCCCGGTTGTAATTAAGGAGGTAGGCAGGTGGGGGCAGGCTGAGAGCAGACTAAGATTGGTGCTGCTGCTTTGCATGCAGAAGGTCCTGCATTCAATCCCTGGCATCTACATATAGGGATGACATTCTCCTGATCTAAAGCAAAAGTCCTCTTTCTAAACTCCTAGGGTTGGGTTGGTGGTGTTCTGCTTACCTGATCACAAGAGGAAACTAAAAGAATGCTCACACTTTCTCCCTCTCCTATGCACCCAGGCACAGCATCTATCTCTCTCTTTCTTCACCCTGGCTTTGCCTCACCCTCTCCCCACAAGTTGCTTTTCTCGCAGCATGACTGACTGCTGCTTTGGCATGAGTTGCCTGAAAGCAGGGTGAATAAACCTGAATTTGCATCTCCAGTTGCTTTCAAGCACTAAAAGGAATGGCTCGATTACAAATCAGGTTCAGGGGAAAAAATACTATACACACACCAACATACCCTAATAATCTAATATTTCTGAAAGTGCTTAGAGTGGAAAAGATACTGTACAATGCAGGGAATCTCAGGCCCAGGGTCCAAATGCTCTCGGAACTCTAATTAGGCCACACCCCTTTCCCCCAGGCGACACCCGTCACTGGCCCCGCTTCACACCTCAAGTGTTTTTGCTTGGCTGGAATGTGTTCACGAATCCTGATAATGATTGGATGGAAAATAGAGGGGTGGGTTGTGTAGAAGCTAGCATACTGTACAAAGTTACAATTTACATAATTGCTTTGCCCGCTTTTGCTTCTGGCCCTGATCACTACTAACAAGTGGCCCTTATGCACATGCCCAGAAGGGAATGCGGCCCTTGGACTGAAAAAGGTTCCCCATCTCTAGTGTACAATGTTTGAAAATGAACCTGGATCCTGCTCAACAAGAACCTGCTCAGAAGCATATTTTGAAAACAATGGAACACATGAAGCTTCTGTATACTGATTCAAACCATTGGTTCATCTAGCTTAGTACAGTCTACATCAGGTTCTTCAACCTTGGGTCCCCAAATGTTATCAGACTACAACTGCCATCAACCTTAGCCCACTTAGCCAATGGCCAAGGATGATGGCCATCGTCTTAGATGGGCATCAAGGGATCCAATGTTGAAGAACAGTGGTCTATGCTGGCTAATACCAATGGCTCTCCAGGATTTCAGGCAGGAATCTTCCCCAGTCTTAACAGAAAATTAACGTGGGACCTTCTGCATGCAAAACATATGCTCAACTACTGAGTTTTCAGGAGAGAGGAAGGTGAGAAGTTTAGACTGAAAAGAAAAAGAGAGGGAAAGGTGGATCAATATGAAAAAGCAAGAGAGAAAATATCCTTGTTATATTCATCTGACTTCATGGGTATGAATGGGTATCCTGGTGCTCTCCAGATGTTGTTAGACACCATCTCCCATCATCCCTGACCAGTGGCCATACTGATGGGAGTTGCAGTCCAGCAATATCTTTGGGGGGCATTTGGTTCCCCCATCCTTGCTTTACAGAAAACATTTGAAAGAGAGGATGCCAGGCAAATATTACAGATAACATGAGCAAGGATCAAAGGAAGAAAATGGGCAGTGGCACATGGAACAGCAGTTTTAACAAGTATGATTGTACTGGAAGAATGGAGGAGAACGGGAGAAGGTGAATAAATAAAAGAAAATAAATAATAAATAAATAAAATAAGGTAAAGTAGAGAAGGGAAGCAAAGAGGGGCACAACTGTAGGTGATTTTGAAAGTAAGGCCCGGCACCTCCTATTCAATATGAAATGAGGAAAATGTCACTGAAGAGAGAAGGAAAGAAGAGAGACATGTTGGACTGCTGTGCAAGATTAGTAAGCAGGAGAATTAAGGGCAGACATAAGCAGCTTACAATGTGAGACGGGAAGATCAGAAAATAGTACTGTGCAAAAATCTATATGTGAAAGAATGATCAGCTGAACCAAAGTTTTATGTACATTGGCAAAGAGAAAACCATGGAGTCGAAAGAAAGGAAGAGTAGCTAGAAAAGGTAGGTTAGTCCTTCACTACAGAACTGATGTGGGATGGAATGCTATTTATTTATTTAACAAAATGTATATACCGCTTGTGAGAGCCAGTGTGGTGTAGTGGTTAAGGTGTTGGACTATGACCTGGGAGACCAGGGTTCAAATCCCCACACAGCCATGAAGCTCACTGGGTGACCCTGGGGCAGTCACTGCCTCTCAGCCTCATGAAAACCCTATTCATAGGGTCGCCATAAGTTGGAATCGACTTGAAGGCAGTACATTTATATTTATATACCGCTTGATTTTAGAAAACCTTTAAGAGGTTTACCAAAAAAAAAGTTAGACGGTTTCTATATATTTTCTTCTGCCCTGTGAGTATATGTCATATAGAACTAATATATAACATGGAATGATATATACCTGGGGGTTGGAACCTGCAGTCTTCCAGATGTTGTTAGACTATAACTCCCATCAGCCCAGACTAGTAGCCATGCTGGCTCAGGCTGATGGGGGTTGGAGTCCAACAGCATCTGTAGAGCCACAGGTTCCCCATCCCTGATAAATAAAAAAGGAATGTAGTCAACAAGTTTCCTTATTCCTTCAGTGATCTTGTCGTATTGTCAGGTGCAGGTAGGGGTGTGTGTATGTGTGTTTGTGTGTGAACTATAGTTTTAGACTTTATGTCAAAACAACATTCCGTGATACAAATGAAAGAGATAGAAGAATCACAGGTAATGCCTAAGCTTTGAGCCAGATGTGGACAATAAAGCATGAGATTATCAACAGAACAAGAGAAGATGATAAAGAGGGTTTGGGAAGAAAGAAATTCCATTTCCACTAAGACTGCATTAATGTGTCGGGCTGGAGGGATAAGTCTGTTTCCAGTCTATGTCGCCAAGTCCTCATCTGACACTTCAGCCACTAGAACCCACCGCTGATGAGGCTATGTCTGCCATTTACATTCAATTATTAAGTTTGGATACCAACCTGGCAAATGCAGTGAAGAGAGCCTGCCCCTGTGTGGTGCTAAGGGATGGGTGACAATTTTGGTTCAGTACACATTTCAAGCCGAATCTACCAAATTTGCACTCTCCTAAACGATAAGGGAACTGAAACAAAGCCATCCTTCGAAATTTGCACTTATTTCAATTTTGTGATGCAGTTTGCTAAACACACAGTGTTTACAAAAATGCATATTTTAGGGTAAAGTGTGCATAAAAATGAATGCAGGAGTGAAAATAACTTGCAAAAATGCATTATATGTGAAGTGATTTGCAAAATGTGCATATTAGTCAAAACTGTCAACATAAATGTGTTTAAATTCACAGTAAAATGCTGGAGAATTTTTATGAGGATAAAAAACACACACAGAAATTGCTGCAAAAATGTGAAGAACTGGAAAATGAGAAACTGAAAGAGTCAACATTGGCTGATATTTCCATCCTTAGTGGTGTTAGCTCTCCTCACTAACCTCCATTGCCAATAGTACTTGGTTGCAACTTCAGTTGCTGAGGTTGTTTCGCGATGCATATGTTTTGGAAATTTTATTGTGTATACATACAAGAGCACCTATCAAAATGAGTATGTTCTGGGTATTTTAAAACTGAAGTAATCCATCAGAAAAAAAAATAGCAGAAGGAAGGATGCAGTCCTGGGATATAGGATGGCTGTGACTCTCTGCATCTCTTTCAGCCACAGGATTGGGATCTGGGTCTAAGTTTGGAATGCTTCTGATTTTACTCAACTCTGGCTACACAGCCAAAGTAAGAATGTCTGGTACACAGAGAGCAAATTTCTGCTTGGGGGGTTGGACACATCTCTGTAGAGCCACAGTGTGTTATGTGCTGCACAGCAAATTTAGAAGCGATATGATCCTCCCCCAGAATGCTTGCAATCTATGTTTTTGTTGTTGCTGAGTTTAGGTAGTTCTATTATTCTGGACCCTGAGGCTCTAATCAGAGAATGTCATGCTCAAAGAATTCAACACAGACTTTTCTGGCAGTTCTGTGGAACTATTGTTGTTGCTTTCTGAACAATAGCTGGGCAGACAGAAGCACTCTGGCTGATCTAAAAGGTCATCTGAGACCAACCTTCTCCAACCTGGTGCCCTCCAGATGCTTTGGACTACAACACCTATCAGCTCCAGCCAGCACGCATCTTAGATACTAAAAAGGGAATGTGTGGCTGCCATGCCAATGGAGCAAAGGGGGAGAGACAAACAGGAAAAGATCAGAGACAGGGGGAAATGTGACAATCATGCAGCACGCAGTGAGATTTGTGCCACAATGGGCATCTGCTGAAGATGTCAGCGTTATGCAACTGCCATCATGAAGCCCTGCCAGCATAACACAGATGTACACCGCAAGCTCAAATCAGCACTCCATGGCTGCACATCTGTTACACTGTTTTAGTTTCGAGAGCTATTTTAGCCAGAGGATGTGCCTTTCATATCAAGGATGAAGGTGGATTTACATGTTTGGGAGGGAGGACATATTGTTATCCCATTTTAGCAAATCATGACTGAATCGTGCATTTATTTATGAGTCAGTTTAAATATTTATGTGCTCCCTTTGTTTTTGGCCCCAAGCATGCTCACAAATCACACAAAGTCAAAACAATAAAACTAGTTTAAAACCAAACAAATTGCTTCTAAAAACACAGCAGCATTTGTGGGGGGGAGCAGACAATATAAAATATAAAAAAACAAGTTTAAACACAACCATTTTAACAACATCTGGAATACAGTGTCTAACTCTAGATGTCGCACTTGTAAGATGGATGTAGGCAAGCTGGAACAGGCTCAGATGGTCAGAGACATGGAAAACAAATTCTATGAGGAAAGGTTGAAGGAAATGTGTAGTTTTTTAGCATGGAAAAAAGAAGGCTGAGGGTGGGCATGCTAGCACTTTTCAAGTACCTAAAGGGCTTTACATGGAAGCCACTAAAGGCTTACTCTCTGCTGCCCCAAAAGTCACAAGTAGATCTAATGGACTTAAATTTAGAGCTGAGCCAATATTTTCGGCCCAGTTTGTTTTGTCAATTCAAGGCCTTGGGTGGGGGAGAAACTACCCACAAAAATAGAGCCGGTCTGGTGTAGCAGTGCACATAGGGCTACAACCTGGGGAGACCAGAGGTCAACTCCCCACCCAGCCATGAAACTTGCTGGGTGACTTTGGGCCACTGGCTCTCTCTCAGCATCACTACCTCACAGGGTCGTTGTGAGAACGAAATGTGGGAAGGGGAGAACCATATCTGTAGAGCCACCTTGAGTTCCTTGGGAGAAAGGTGGGATCTAAATGAATAATTCAATGAACGAACAAATAAACAAATGGAAATACAAAAACCATTGAACGTTTTTGGTGTGCATGTGGGAAAGGGTTTAGCTTACCTGACCTGATGTCGATGAGGTAGCAAGGGTTCCTTGCACCTTTACTTTTAAATTTTAGGAAAAGACTTTGCAGGGCTGCCTTCAGCAAGCATGAGATATGCCAGCAACTCCAGACCCTCCTCTGCTTCCTGCTGGGTGGGGGACAGAATGCCTATGGGAACATCCTAGGGTTGCCAGGTTCCTGGCCTGAGACTGATCCTGTATCTTTAGGAGAAGAAAAAGTCAGCCAAGTGCAGGTGTTCTTGCAACACTGTAATGAGAAAAACCACAAGGTAGAATTCTCCCTTCCCCCTGCACAACTTTTAAAGACACAGAAGACCTCTTGGTTGCCAGGCCCAGCCGCCAAGAAGTCTTTTGTGTCTTTAAAAGTTGTGCAGGGAGAAGAGAGAATTCCACCTTGTGGTTTTTCACATTACAGGGTTGCAAGAACACCTGCACTTGGCTGACTTTCTCTTCTCCTAAAGATGCAGGATCAGTCTCAGGCCAGGAACCTGGCAACCCTAGAACGTCCCCATGGACATTCTGGCCTCCCTCCAGCAGGTAACCTGACAGAATCGGGAGATACCACCACAGCACATGTGCAAAGGCAGCTGTGTGAGGCTTCTCCCAAAGCATAAAAGTGTGGGAAGGGGAACCTTCGCCACCTTACCTAAGTAAGGTAAGCCACACTTCTTTTACCCCTCCCTCCACCAAAAACTCCCTTGAAAGGGGCAGAATTTCTACCTGACCTTCACACTAGGGAGGTGATAGGAAGAACGTTTCCCCCTCCCACACCAATGGGGATGGCTCAGCACTACAGATGCCTTAATGGTAAGAATGCTTTGACAATGAAACCAACTGCTTGGGGGAATGCAGCTCTCTCCTTTGATGGATGCCTTCAGTCAGAGGCTGGGGTAGCCATCCTGTTGGGGGTGCTCTCATTCTGGATGTCTTGCAATCAAGCAGAGGGTTGGCTCCTCTCCAGCTGTGTAATTATGTGTGCTTTTTTTAAAAAAATAGCATTTCTGTCCAATGGAGGCTGGTGCATCAGGGAGAAAGGGGCATTTGCCCCACCTATCTCAGCCTGCCCTCACCTGCTTGCCTTCTTACTTACAGATAGTTTAGGGGATGGGACTGCCTGTCGGATTCCTTGTCCTTTGACTTAGTGCGACGCTTGTAGAACTCAGCAGGGAGGAGGATGGAGACAAAAGTTGGCTCTGCCTAGTGTTGGGCTCGCTGCCTTCCACCCTACCAGTCCCAATGGACACCAGCCACCACTTTCTTATGGCTACTAACAGGATGTGTTTTGAAGGCACAGCAGTCCAGGTGGCACAATGTACGTATGCTGAACATATGATCCAACTAAAATCGAAGGGAAAACAACTGCAGTGAGTAAGAACTTTTGATTACAAATGGCCATTGGCAGTGGTGGTGGTGGCAGCGGTGGAACAGTAAGAGAGAGAAAAATGCAGCCAACTGGGTAGCAACACGTAGGATCTAATTACTCAGGGTCACAAACTCTGCCTGTACCTCCATCATTATCGATGTTGTCTCCACACATCATTTCCATGACAATGTTGCATCCCATTCCACTCCAGCCCACCTGGCAGACACAGTGCCATCCATTCTGATCGAGGGTGCACCTTCCGTTTCCATAACACAGACCTGGGCAGCCATCTGGAAAGATGCCAATTAAACAAAGCTTTATATATTACCACTGTTTATTTTATTTATTTATTTATTTATTTAGTTTCATTTTTAAACCGCCCATAGCAAGTAGCTCTCTGGGCGGTGAACAAAACAGGATTAAAATACAATATACAATAAAATCAGTGACGAACAACAGCAAATTAAACAAAAACATTAGATAGAACATATTGACATTAAAATTGAACATTATAATAACATTAAAATGCCTGGGAGTATAGCCAGGTCTTAACCTGGCACCTAAAAGAAAGTACCGTAGGCGCCAGGCGTATCTCCTCAGGTAGGCTGTTCCATAGTTCGGGGGCCACCACAGAAAAGGCCCTAGATCTAATAACAATCCTCCGGGCATCCTGGTGAGTTGGTACCCGGAGGAGGGCCTTGGATATTGAACGAAGTGAACGGGTAGGTTCATAGCGGGAGAGGCGTTCCACAAGGTACTGCAGTCCCACACCGTGTAAGGCTTTATAGGTCAAAACCAGCACCTTGAATCTGGCTCGGAAACAAATAGGCAGCCAGTGCAAACGGGCCAGGACAGGTGTTATATGCGCGGACCAGCGAGTCCCTGTCAACAACCTGGCTGCCGCGTTTTGCACTAGCTGAAGTTTCCGAACGGTCTTCAAGGGCAGCGCTATGTAGAGCGCATTACAGTAGTCCAATCTAGAGGTTACCAGAGCGTGAACAACTGAGGCGAGATCGTCACTGTCCAGATAGGGGCGTAGTTGGGCTACTAAACGGAGATGGTAAAACGCATTCCGAGCCACCGAGGCCACTTGAGCCTCAAGCGACAAGGAAGGGTCAAAAAGGACCCCCAGACTACGAACCTGTTCCTTCAAGGGGAGTGTAACCCCATCTAGAACAGGATAAACATCCACCATCTGGGCAGGTAAAGAGCTCACCAACAATGTCTCAGTCTTGTCTGGATTGAGCTTCAGTTTATTAGCTCTCATCCAGTCCATTATCGCGGTCAGGCAACGGTTCAGCACATCAACAGCCTCACCTGAAGAAGGTGAAAAGGAGAAGTAGAGTTGCGTGTCATCAGCGTACTGATGGCAATGCACTCCAAAACTCCTGATGACCGCACCCAGAGGCTGCATGTAGATGTTAAAGAGCATGGGGGACAAGACCGACCCCTGGGGGACTCCACAATAGGGAGTCCAGGGTGTCGAGCAATGTTCCCCAAGCACTACCTTCTGGCGACGATCCGTTAAGTAGGAGCAGAGCCACTGCCAAGCAGTGCCCCCAACTCCCAACTCCGCGAACCTCCCCAGAAGGATACCATGGTCGATGGTATCAAACGCCGCTGAGAGATCAAGGAGAATCAACAGAGTCACACTCCCCCTGTCCCTCTCCCGACAAAGGTCATCATACAGGGCGACCAAGGCTATTACCACTGTTAAAAGAGCACACTAGCCAGCAATGAGATAACACGTTACCACCCTCCTTGTGACACACCCAGTTTGTCATAGCTGTATACTGTTGGTGTAAGCGGCCAACACAGATGAGTATCACCTGCAGACAGTGGCGGCTGGTAGCTCCATATCAGTGGAGTGATGTAATCCACACTGGGTTTTAGTTCAAACTTTCAAGGAACAATCCAGCTCCTTCAAAATTCAGACTAAAAGCCAGAGCA
Source organism: Rhineura floridana (assembly GCF_030035675.1). NCBI lineage: Eukaryota > Metazoa > Chordata > Lepidosauria > Squamata > Rhineuridae > Rhineura > Rhineura floridana. Next base: position 14,988,754 of record NC_084495.1, on the reverse strand, counting down.
GATTCCACTGCCCCACTAACATGGAGTAACCAAGCACCATTGGTTGCAGGGAAAGTTGTTTTAGATTTCCTCATGGGAGGTCTGAACTAGTGGTGAGGAATTTATGGGCAAACCATCAGTTTTGGTTTCACTCTGTTTCTCATTTTTCCAGTATTAAGGTCAGTTCTCCACATTTCCTCATCAGTTTGCAAAAAGTCCTCATGAAAATCCAATAGCATATTTGGGCTCATTTCTCTTTTTGCATCCAATTTTGCTTAATTCACACATTTTTGCAAAACAATCTCCCATAATATAATAAATTTTTGTATACTATATTCACTAATCTATGCATGTTTAGGCTTCCTTTATATGCATTTTTGTACACATTCCTTGGCTGGAGAATTGCACAGCAAAATTTGGAGAACTCCAAATACCAATGTATTGTATTTCTGTTTGATGCTTGGTAATCCTTGTCTTTTGCAAAACTTTTGGAATTTCTACATTTGCAAACCACTGTTCTTTTAAGAAGGGGTGGGGAACTTTGGGTGCAGGGACCAAATGCAACCCCCTAGGCCTCTCTATTTCCCTCAGGACTCTCCTCATACCACATGCCCTCCCTAGCCACAGCCTCTCTTTCCAACCCCCCCACCGCCCATACTTCATACACTCCTTGAGTGTTTTGCCTGACTAATGTGCCTTTGAACTCTGCTAATGCCTTTTATTTGCCTGGATGGAAGACAGAGAGATTGTGTAGAAACTAGCCTAGTATACAGAGGTAGATTTTACATTGGTTGCTTCACCCTCTTTATCTCTGACCTTATCCATCACTGACACGTGGCCCCCAGAAGGTTGGCCGGAAGGGAATGCGGCCCTCAGGCTGAAAAGAGTTCCCCATCCCTGCTTTTGAGTAAACATGTTGAGAACTGCAACCTTTTAGTCCAATCCTCTTCATGTTTACACAGAAGCAAGTCCCACTGTGGTCTTTGGGATGTCAATGTGTTTAGGGCCGCAGCCTTAATACCCATAAATGGTTTGGATTGACTCTCTTTCTATGACATGCTCATCACAGCTTGGTTTTCAGCCAGCAGATGTCTTCAGACACAGCTTGCCTGCAGCATTCTGAAGCTCCTTAATTACGTTCTATTGATTGGTGAGCCTGAATATTGGCAATAAGCTCTGAGCCAGCAGCTGTGTCTGAAGAAAAAAACAGACCCAAGTTCTCAGCATTCATACTGGGCTTGTACTATCCCTTGACAAGGCGGATAGAATTATCTGTAACTGTAGAAATGCACAGCTAGCTAGAGAAGAACCATGTCAAATAAGGCCCAGCATGGCCAATGGTCAGAGATGATGGGAGTTGTAGCCCAACAAAGGCCAAAGGTTCACAGGTTCTTCATCCTTGCTATATGATATTTACATTTAATCTATGGATTAAATACTGAATACCTGCACCTAAATTCGGCAAAGGAGAACCATGTGTATAGGTAGGATTCTGTGCATATATCACTTACTCAAGACAAAACTGCAGACACAAATGGAATGTATATCAGAAGATTCACCCAATTACACATTACATCTATCTATAATTCACTGATAAGCAAAATACCCTTGCAGTTTAAGAATGTACCTATAGCCAACAAATATGTCTATCAAACTTTTAAAAGCATGGAAATTGGGCAGCTATAGTGAATGCACCAGGGAGCAGGAGATCTGACCTCCTCTCTGAGATATTGTACTGCCTTACAAATTTGTCAAAATGCAAACACAATTTGGGTTGGTCTTTCACAGTCCTATTCACTTCCTGTGTAGCATGGAAGAATTTGGTAACGTGATTCTGAGCATATGGTGAGTGCTGGCAATACCTGCCATCTCCAAAGATGGAGAATTATATTTTTGTATGTTGACTTCTTTCCTTCTTTCCTGTGTTACTACTGTTTCTACGGAGAATCTAACCTAGAAAATTATATATTGCTCATTATTCATCGTAGAAATCTGTCAAATTTATTTTTATTAATTCCAAATCCTTTTTATTGGTCAATGTCATATGATGGTGAAGACAGCCTTTTGTGTTTCAAACTGGAGGTTATGTTCTATTTTGGGTGCATTACCAGTTGAATCTGAAACTGCAGTTTGATGTAAAATCAGACTGATTAATATGTTGCTACTTAAGCAATGATTGTAGCTGTTGGAAAAAAAACAAATTTGGCCTGCCCAAGATGCATATGCTATGCTTAAACCACTCCACTTAAGGAAAGGTGGGTTTAATGTAACTGTACTGCCTTCAAGTCGATTCTGACTTATGGTGACCCCATGAATAGGGTTGTCATGAGGCTGAGGGGCAGTGACTGGCCCAAGGTCACCCAGTGAGCTTCATGGCTATGTGGGAATTCGAACCCTGGTCTCCCAGGTCGTAGTCCAACACCTTAACCACTACACCACACTGACTCTCTTGAGGTGGGCTTAGTCAATTAAAAACATAGAGCACACCTAGAATTTTGCCAGAATATATTTCATCTCCCCCTGTTTTATCTTGTAAAAATTGAGACAAATCCTCATGTCCATTGGAGACTATTCTGCAGAATAGTCAATGCCATTATTCCACAATTATTTTTGGACTTTCTTTGTGTGTAAACTATGCCAAGTGTTGCTGTACTTCACATATTCACAGAAACAGAAGCAAAAGAAAATGATTTACTATAGGAAACGTCACTAAAATTGCAAAGTAAATCAAACATATTTAAAATGACTATCTGAACTATATCAGCTGTCTTAATATTGTTGCTTCCTCCCTGCTAAAACAAGATCAGCACAGCACATGTCTTGTTTCTGTTATTTGGGCTGATTGCAGCTGTTGCCACCACTCATCATATGCTCAGCAGCACATGTTACCAAATTCTTCCAAGCTACACAGGAAATGGATTGGACTGTGAAAGACCAAACCAAATTGTGCTGGCATTTTTACAAATTTGTAGGGCAGTACAGTATCTCAGAGAGGAGGTCAGGTCTCCTGCTACCCTGGTGCAGGAACTATAGGGGCCCAATTTCCCTGCTTTTTAAAGTTTGATAGAAATATCTGTTGGCTATAGGTACATTCTTAAACTGCAAGGTTTTTTTTTGCCTATTAGTGAATTTCCCTGCTTTTAAATCTGGGAAGTAAGAAATAGGATCCTGTGCAAGTTTGCTGAGAATAGATTGATCAATTACATGCTTACTGAGTTCAATGGAATTTACTCCCCTGCAATGCTTAGGAGAGGTGAAATTGACCATGGGGGGATGAAGAGGAGGAGGGGTAGGGAAGGAAGAAGGGCAGAGAGCATGGGGGATGGGATCAGGCGGGATGGGAGTGGATGAGGAGGGCAGGTTTGATAATTTGCATGCTTATTGAGTTCAGTGGGATTTACTCCCATGCAATCATGCTTAGGATAGGTAAAACTCACCTGGAGGAGGGGCAGGGATGGGGGAAGAGGGAGGGGAGGAGATTGGGTGGGTGGGCACTGGGCATAGGGGAAGCTGCTTTCCTTTCCAAAAGGAAAACATTGTGAACAATACCATTGTTTTTCAGTGTTTTCCCCACCTTGTTATTCTACAGCAGGCACATGTAGTCTCCCACTCAAATGTAAACCAAACCTGTCCCTGGCCACATCCACAACAGACCTTTATTTCACTTTAGACAGTCATAGCTTCCCCCAAAGAATCCTGGGAAGTGTAGTTAGTGAAGGGTGCTAAGAGTTTCTAGGAGACACCCTGTTCCCCTCAAAGAGCTTCAATCAGAGCAGCTGACTGTTAAACCACTCTGGCCATTGGAGCTCTATCAGGGGAATAGGAGTCTCTTAACAACTCTCAGCACCCTTCACAAGCTACACTTCTCAGGATTCTTTGGGGGAAGCCATAACTGTCTAAAGTGAAATAAAGGTTTGGTGTTGGTGTGGCCCCCCCGATTAGCCAAGCCAAACAGCTGTGAGTCTGGATTTTAGAACACTAACAGTTGATTCTTACTGAGTATGCCCACACTTATCATTGACTCCTTACCAATGACAATGCTAAATTTCTTAAATTAATTAAAAATCAGCCACACATTTTTTTTAACTTTTAAACTGCAGAAGAAAAAGGTCAGAGTATGGGACAAGGTTAATAATAAGATTACAGGTACTCTGTGAATGTGGTTGATTTTTAATTAATTTCAACAAATTATGAGAACTCTGACAGAAAAAGTTCAACAGGGGTCCGGTTTTTCTCTCCCTTTTTACACTTTGAACTCTCGATTCTCTCAGACTGTTTTGTGTATCGGCATGAAAATTTAGAGGGTTATTAAGCAAGCATTTTTGAGTTCAGGAGTATACATTTTTGTAAGGTTTTGTTTTGAAATGAGCTTATGGGAAGCATCAGAATGGCATGGGGGTACTTTCAATTTAACATTGTGGAATGCGAAAAATCCACTTTGGGCATAGTACAAAGCCACTCTTGTGGCTGTATAATGTGCACTTTCAATACAATGATGCACCTGCTGGCATAACAAGTCATTGCTAAATACGTTTTTAAGGCATAACTAGAACAAAATCAGCAAGTATAACATTGGTACATATCATCTTTTAATATGTATCACCATTTGGAATAATTACATATACTTGTAATTACATGTACTTTTTAGTGCCTTAAAGTCTTTCGACTTTTGTCTGCTCCTGAATTTAAAAGGACATCCCTTGAAATAAAGTATTTCCCTTTATTTCTCCTGTAAGCTCAGGCCTCTGTTGGAATCTGTCAAAATCTCATCATGGCTGAAATCCTATGCATGCTTATTTGGAAGCAAGACCTCCTGCAGCCATGGGGACCTATAGCGCAATTCTATGCACATTCACTCAGAAGGAAGTCCCACTATATTCAGTGGGGATAACTCCAAGTAAGCATGCATAGGATTTGCAGCCTGAGTAAATAGGCAGAGGTATGCAGGTTGCAGGGCCTTGATTCTCTCACAATGTACTGTCTCAGCTTCCAGGTTTATTGCAATGCTCCCTCTCAGCTGAACATATATCTGAGAAACCTCATGTCTGGATGGGTGACTATTATAGAAGAGCCAGATCTGTTTGTTTATTTTAAAACCACTTTCTCTACACCATGCATAATCTTATACACCTCCATCTTTTCCCTCCCCAAGACTTGCTTCCCCCCCCTAAACTAGGCTAAAGCTTCACAGAAAAGGTGAGGTTTTGAAGATGGGCTTGAAGGAACAAAGATGATACTGCACAGGTAGCAGGCATAGGCAGCAACAAGGGAGACAACAGCCTGAGAGATGACTTTCTCTGTGACAGCTAGGAATGTAAGAAGGCAGCTGTTTCTGTTCCAACCTATATTAGCCACAATCAGTGCAGTTTCAGTTCTGCCACAGACTGGTTTCTGCAAAATACTATGTATTTGTCTCGCTGTCTGGTATTTTATATAAGTTATGTAACTTACATAACTTTTTTGACTCATAACTCACATTCATTTTCATGTAAAGGAAAGGTCAAAACAATGTAAAAAAAAGAAGAAGTCATGAATTACATTTCATTTTGCAGGCTAGAATGATGTGAACAAATACCAGAGCTTGGAAGATTACTTTTAAAAAGTAATAAATTACAGTTACATGGCCCCAAAAAGCAGTAATTACCATTACAATTACAATTGCTCTGAAAGTAACTGATTACTTTACTTTCCCTCCAAAGTAATCACTACAATTACATTTCAGTTACTTAAAAAAAACATCTACAAGGTGCTGGCCTTTGCTGCTGCACATCTAAGTAGCCTAAAACATCATTAAAAATAAACAAACATATACAGAGGTAGTAGAATAATTATTTTTATTCATAAGATAGCAATGGTGATCTCTCTGCTGGTAAGGGTGGTGGGAAGGGAGGCTGAGGCCACTACTCAGATCTTTGCACCCCAAACCAAGTGCAACCCCCCCTCAGCCAGCCAGCATAATCTCTCTCACTTAACCACCTCCCAGACCCTGCCCTGCCACCAACTAAGGGACACTCACTCAAGCAAACATTTTCCCGTGAGATGCAAAAATGTTAAAATACTGCAAATGCAGCGCAGTAGCCAGAGTTGGTGGTGGAGGCCACTTTGTGTGCCAAGTGCAAACACAGTATTCACACACACACACACACACACACACACACACACACACACACACACACACACACACACACACACACACACACACACACACACACACACACACACACACACACAGTGTCATCTTTCACCTCCACAGTTCTTTATCTCCATTCTGCTGCTGCCTCCTTCTCCTCCTTTATTCATGTTTTTGATCTCCAGATCTTTTTCCCTGCCACTCCATTCTTCACCACCACTATCCATTTTTTAAAATAATTGTTTTCTCCACTCCACCCCATCTCACTCTCCGCCTCCTCCCTCGTCACCTCCTGCCCATCCACAGAGCATGAGGAAAGAGAGACACTGCACAGAAGCCCAGTTTGAGGCACAGGATTTTCATCCACAAATCAGAGGAGCAGAAGACTTCCCCTGCTCCCCCCCCCAAGTAATGCCCAAAAGTAATTCTGGAAAAGTTACAATTACTCCACAAAAGTAGTAAAATTACTCCTAGTTCTATTACAATCAAAATGTAAAGGAATTACCCACTCGTTACTGAAAAAAGTAATGAATTACAAGTAATTTGTTACTTGTAACTTGTTACTTCCAAGCTCTGACAAATACCCATTGTATTGGCCTGACTGATTTATGTTTCTGACCACATGTGAATTGGAGCAATGTCTGGTTTCCTTTTCCATCAGAATTCTACAACATCCCTAGAGACAGCCCCTAAATTGTGTAACTCCCTTCCCAATGAGGTGCATTTCGCATCTCTATTGTACAGATTTCGCCGTATGCTGAAGAAGCAGCTTTTTACCTTTGATCATTAAGGTATTTTGTTGTGAGGGACTCACCCCATTTGCTGAATTGACAATGTTCTATTCCATTTGGAGCAGCCTTTAATGTGTTTCATAATTGCAATGGTTTATCTGTTCTTACAGTTGCATATTCTATTGCTGTAAGCCATCTTTGCACCTTATGGCAAAGGGCGGGTAAGAAATCATATAAATAAATAAATATGAACAGGGAATGGAGCCACTGCCTTTCTCAACCACATCCCTTTAACCACGGATGGCTGGTGCACATTGGAACTGGTAGGGCAGAAGACAGAGAGGCCCAACAGTAGGTGGAACCAGAGCTGATGATGGGAGCACAACTAATTTTATTTTTGTTCCCCTGGGTAGGGATGGGATTTGTTGGCCAGTGTTGGTTCAAAAACATTTGGCGGACCCAACAGGCTGGTATTGATTCAAGTTAATTCTATCTGCTGTTTTTACCAATCACTTTTTTTCCTCCCCAAAATATTTATATTTATATTAGCAATGATATTTTGAAAGGAAATATTGATATTTTGAAAGGAAATATCAATAAAAGAAAGGAAATACTGATAAAATTATTGTTAATATTGGTATTTTAGAGGCAGATTTTTTTAAAAAAAACACCGCCATTTTTGAAAATAGCTGTGGAAAATTGTTGCATAAAAATCTGTTATGTAACAATCGAGAATAAGCAAATTAATGGAAAATTCAGAACCAAATCCGAATTGAGCAGAATTCTAGCACATCCCTATGCCCAGCTGAGTTTTACAAGAGCAACACTGAGACTCAGGAAGAGGAAGCTGACAGAGAGTGCCACCCTCTGGGCTGGTTGTAAGAAAGAAAGCAGACAGGTGGGGAGGAGACTGAGGTTGGCAGTGCAGTGTTCCATTAGCCCTAATTGACAGGCCTCCATCACCTTTAACTACCCTAAAACTTTTCCGTAAGAATATCTTTGTAGATTTGAGTCATTTGGAGATGCAGGTCAAAGAAGATGACAGGCTACAAGCATATGTTTTCTCAAATGGTTTACTTCCCCCCCCCTTTTTATTTTCAAGCCTTTTCCTTAACAGGTTCCCTTGAACAAGTCATCAGCTTAACAGAGAGGAAAACAGAACCAGCATTTGTGTACCTAAATGAAACGACATAAACCTTTCAGTATTAATGTGCCATCTGTTGATTAAGATAAAGTGCCTCCACTTTATTGAAAATAGGCTGTTTTGCTACCTCTATGAATGGAAGATATCATTAATCTCAATTCATTCTCTAAATGGCCATTAGGAAAGGTTTCCAGTAGTAACATTGTGCAAAATAAATACACTACAGTTATTATTGTTATCTGTCTAGGAGCGTTTATCGCCTTTTGAAATGTGGACTGTTCTCGTGAATTAAATAGCAAAATATGATGGCTCTGATCCAGCTATATATGCACACAACAACTGGCTGCTGCATCTGCAGTTCCATCTACTCGGAATCTGTGCTGAACTAAAGCATGGCCTTGGTGACATGCTGGAGTTAAATGAGGGTGATATCCCCAACCTTTTAAGTATGATTTTCAATTAGCTGTTTTGGTGGCTGCTTAGAAAGATCATAGCCACAGAAGATACAAGTTGCAGTGAAAAGTGGGAAGAGAGAGTCACCAGTAGAAATGGAATTTTCTGAACATCTCTATGTCAATCCTATCCATATGGAATTTTTCTAATTCCTGTTTTGCTCTTTAATCTCATCGAGAAGCTAGTCTCTCTTGCTCTCTTCCCCCCCCCCTGGTTCTGCTAAAAATATGAAAAAACTCTTGCATATTATATACATTAATATACACATTATTATACTACACACATATACTTTCCAGGTTTCTTCACAGATATGCAAAAATGCAGTATAAAATATGGTTTGTATTAATTTAATTATTTATTTAAAAATATTTAATTTATTATTTGATTTATATCCTGCCCTTCCTCCCAGCAGGAGCCCAGGGAGGTTAATTATAACATTGTGCTACAAAAATATAGTATAGCATCGGACTGACTCTTTTATATGTATTATATGAATAAAGTATTTTTTCATATGTTTTTGTATATAATTGGTCAATTGTCTGCTATGAATGGGTACATTCTTAAACTGCAAGGTTTTTTTAATATATGAGCATACTCAGTGAATTCTTTTTCATGGGTATTATTAGTTTGAGCAGATTTGCTATAGAATAATATTTTAGACCAGTTCATGTGATTAAAAAGTTTTTCATAGATTATTTTTGTATATATGGTTTTATGCTGTATGAAATTCTTGTACAATAATAGTGTGCGTTCTTATGATTTTGTCCACAGCCCCTGACGAAGGGCAAACTACTGAGTGGCCAAAACGCATTGGGATTTTGTTATAATAAATAATATTTTTTCAAGCATTTTGGGGCTCCCCCCTTTTTCCTTTCTTTTGGGGTCAGAACTGCCAAATGTTGAGGTGTAAGTGTATTTAAAATGGATTCATTCTCCATCTCTAGGGATCAGGGTGGGGTCCCCTGGCATTCCATGAGAGGTCGCACTGATGGCTAAACAGCTGGACAGTAGGGATGGAAGGATCTGTCAATTTCACTTCTCTCAGTTTCTCATTTTTCCAATCTTAAATTTGGTTCTGCAGCAATTTCTGCAGCAATTTGCGAATTTTTGTTTTAAAACATCCTTATGAAAATTCTCCAGCATTTTAGTGAGACTTTCCCCTACTAAATACATTCTTGTGTGCAGTTTTGACTAATATACAGAGTTTTGTAAGCAATCTCTCCAAATGTAATGCATTTTGTATGTCATTTTCACTAACATATTCATTTTTATGCACAATAGATGCATTTTTGCAAACATTACTTGGTTGATGACTGCATCACAAAATCCGAGTAAGTGCAATTTTTAAAGGACGGTTGTGTTTCAGTTCTCGTGTTGTTTTGGAACATGAGGATTTGATAAATTTAGTTTTAAATGCAAACTGAATAGAATTTCTCATCCATCCCTAACGCCCATCAGTTCCTCCAGCAGCCTAGCCATAAAAAAGGCTTGCCAAGAGGGAGAGCAAGACAACAGGAAGGGATGGTTCCATTTCTCCCTCTACCAAGATGTGTGCATGTATCATGGGTAGGGTCACAGGGTGAAGATCCTATCAAGCTTCTAGGTCACTATTCACAAACCAGCCAGGCGCCAGCCAGGGAGGATCAGTCCCACAGCTCCCCAGTAAGAGACGAGCATTTGTGGTGTAGTCCGTCATTCTGACCATAACAACATTGGAGACCAGGATTCAAATCCCTACTCAGGTATGAAACTCACTGGGTGACCTTGGGCCAGTCACTGACTCTCAGCCTAACCTAACTCACAGGGTTGTTGTGAGGAGAAAATGGAGAGGGGGAGAACCATATACGGCATCTTGAGCTCCTTGGGGGAAAGGTAAGATATAAATGTAATCAATAAATAAAACACAAAATACATAAATAATCCCTTCTCCTCTGGCACCTGAGGCTGGAAGAGGGAGGGAGGAAGTCAAGCTAGCTACTCTCCATTTGCCACACTAGGCAAGCATGTGATTTTGTTCCTCTTCCCAAGCTGCACTCTGAGAGTGGCAGAAAAATGATGACTGGAAGGATGTCACCCGATTCCTGCTCTGTTCCAGGCAGTGCCATGACTTGTAGCAGATGTCACGTCTCACCAAGAACTGGATGTGACCCAGGGCCATCAACAACCTGCAGTGGGCTCTTGAGCACCAGCTTACAGGGCCCTTGGTGGTGCCACTGGGGTTGTAAACATGCCCGGATGTGTCACGGATTAGCATGATGTGCTTCCACACTGTAGGCCATGGGGCATTCATGTAATCGTTGCAATGCATATGCATGGCTATTTTTATATGTATACTTGTCTTTAAGAGGTTAAGATTTGCATATGGGAGATAATAATGATGATGTGTCCTCTCACATAGATAGGATAATCCATCAAGTGCCTTGACACCCTAGATCAAGAGACTGTGATACTTCAAACATAGTGAGATAGTAGCCAAAGCCTATTAGGCATAGGGTAGCTCTGATGCCTAGTCTGATATAGCATAATTAATCATGTATCCTGTCAAGATGAGATGATCTGATGTAAGATAGCGGCTAATGATGTATTCCATCACCATTGTGCTTTGCCAAGATTTTTGCTATAAAAGGCACCCATGTAGCCCAGTTCGGTGTTCAGACTTCAAGTGTCTATGCCAGGACCTTGCAGCCTGTCCCATGTTATTGAGTATGCCTGTGTGCTCGCTAAATTACCCAATAAACGTCTCCTTTGTGAGTAAACTTTGAATCTGTCTCATTGATTCCTTGGTACTGAACTTAAATTTGAAGAAGTCCACGGCCGGGGCAATACATACACCTACCATCACACCACAGGAAGCGGTGCGGCTAGCCCACATTGGCAGCAGGGGTAGTGGAGCCTGGGAGGGTGTCTGCTGCTCCACAATCTGCATCAGCATCGGGTCATGTGGCACATACCCTGGACCAGATGCTAACACTGATCACTGAGCAGGAGATACACCCTCTCACCCTGAGCAGCGGGGGGGCGGCCTTCAGCACCAGGGGGCCTCAGCCAGTGCCCAACCTGGCCACCCACTGGCACTGGGTCTGATGTGACCTTAGATGAGGAAAAAGCTCCCATTGTCACCCTTCGATCACAATAAGACTGAAATAACCTGAAACAGTGCTGAATACAGAGTGGAACAGAAAATGAGGCCTTTTTACACCCCTACGCTGCACTCCATCAACAATCAGGCTTTCCCTAATGGTTGGGGGGGGGGACCAGATTGCACTGCTCAGTATTGTGATCTAGTATTTTATTGTATTTTGTTACTGTGCGTCTCTTTAGATTTTAGCTTTGTGTTTTTAAAATTGTAATCTTTCTTGGAAACTTAGAGATGTTATGTTAAGCATTATCTAAATTGAGTGTATGTGTGTGTTAGAAAGAAAGAAAGAATTCAGTGAATGCATGAATAAAGCAGTTATTAGAAAAATAAAAAGAGAGCAGACCAAAATCCCATCTAGTCCTGCATCCTGCTGTAGCCAACGAAATGCCTGAATTAATTATAACCGAATCCTTACTTAAAATGTAAGCAAGAGCACAACAAAGAAATGTTGTTGTTGATGCTGCTGCTACTGAAAGGGAATTCAGTAATCAAACAGAAAATATGCCTTCAGGTGAATTATGCAAAAGCCACTATGTTTCAAAGTGCTGGTATGTGGCTAACTTGTTTCTATGAATTGAGGCAGCCAAGTCTCTCCCATGCAAATAAACCCTTTATTGATAAAAAACACTTGGGGAACATCTAGATGACATTTCACCAAGGCTACACTATTAAATGTCTTGGGGAAAATGTATCATTTTTCATTAAAATTGAATAGTTACATTTCTACAGTTGAGCAATGACTGCTGAACAGATCTGGGAGCTTTATATTCTAATTAGGAATATCATTAGAAATTAGCCTTAGGGGTAGAGGAGTGACAGGGAAATGGACATCTTTAATAACTAGCACAATATTTAAATCCTATAAAGTGAAGGGACAGAAAATAGGAATTGTTTAAGCTGTCTGATGGTTTTCGTCTCACAAACCTTCTATTAACTGAAACTGATGTGGAATGCATGATTTCTAATGACTATGCCAGTTTTATTTCCTTTGGAATCAGAGAATCAGAATGAAAAGGAACTCAGAGCAAGCAGACGCAAAACAGAACATCGCTCTTGTGCCTTTAATAGTTTTGTAGAAGGGAAAATTCCAGAAGGTGCACTTTTTCTGACTCTATTCATTAGAGTAGCCACAGGGGTCTCCAACCTTTTGTTTTCAGCTAGTGGGCACATTTGGCATTTTGAGAAAATGCCATGGGTGCCAGTCACATAATGGCTGCCACATCTGAAAGACCAGAAAAGGCGTCAGGACCACAAAATCAGGCAGGCAGCCATCAATGGGGAAAAGGTATCTACACCAGCCACTGCCACCCATGTGAGACCCTGAACCTTATTATTTTTGATTGGCTTATATCTGATTGTTCAAGGGATTATGGCTATGAGATGAGGTGGCCTTAATTTTGTTTTACTTTATTAATTGGCAAGCCAGCAATTCACAGCTGCCATTGCCCTGTGTTGTAAACTGAGTCCTAAAATGCCCCTGGAAAGGGAAATGATGGTTCATAATGATATATATCATATTTTCCTCTTCCAGGAAGATTGTATCAGGGGATATATGTAGACATATGGGTGCCCGTATGGAGCCCATTGAAGCAGCCATTTCTTTTTCCATGCAATCTCCCTGGAAAAAGAAAGCATTTCCTAGGACATTTTATGCTTCAATTCATGGTGCACAGCAGCTGTTAACTGCCAGCATGCCAGTTAATTAGGTAAAAAGAAAGACTACCACCCACTAGCCACTTTACAACTGTGGACAGACAGTGAAAGAGGACACCAGCCAGCCAGTGCTGGAAATACTGATTGGAGTTTGGTATATAATGCAGCGGAATGCAGAAATGAAGAGTCTGGTAAGACTGTTGGCTGAAAGAATAAAGAAGCTTAAGGTTTATTACTCCTGGGAGATAAAGACATTCTGAGCATAGGCATACATGTGGCCATTATGGAGTCAAAAGGTTAGCACTCACACACACTAAAAAGAAGGAAGGAAGTAAAGCCTGAGAAGAACAATATACACATCAACAAATAGTTACTAAAGAAGGAATCAGCAAGGGAAGAATGGTCTTTCTGTCTATTGCTTCCCCCCCCCCCGGCGGTTCAGGGTACTTATTACAAGTGTTAGTTCCAACAATGGTGGGCTGTGCGGTATGAAAATAAAAAAAAGACACTGGTCAGACTACTCTCCACGATAAGCTTCATTTCCAAGTACCTTTTCTACTCAACAGAAACTCAGTCCAAACTATTTCTGGACACCCGTCCAGTTCGACTTCCAAGGAAAGAGCGTCCACAGGCTCCTTGCCCAGCTTCTTCAACACCTGACCTGCTGTTATAGTTAAGAGTTCTATTATTAATGCTTACTTTCGGTACCTTCCTTAGCACAGGGGATGGATTGTGCTGGGGAAGAAAGAGCCACCATTACTGTCTGTCTTCTGGCACTCTCCTAAAAGGGAGAAATAGCTCATCTAATCTCCAGCTGGCATTGTCTCTAGAATCAGCTGGGACAGGGCTGCTGGCTGGCTGGATCTGCATGGGAATTGCCCAATGGGCCCATCCTTGGGGATATATAGGGGGTGGAAGAGGCCAACACAGTACATTTTCAAGGGGAATTGGTTTAGCAGAGCCTCTTCCTCATCAGCAATTACCATGCCCGGTCTCTGCCCCGCAACTGCCAAATTCTTCCAATGTTTAATTACAACAATTTGCTACTTTGATTCCTCCCAGCTGTGGAATTAATTTCTCTTTGTTCCAGGCACAACCTAAAAGCTACTTGTAGCGCAACTAAGGTCTGGTCAGTTGTGGCTCAGCAGTCAACCTGATGGTCTGCCTTCCCCTGCTCTTTCAGTTGCTTCCAGCATCACCAGTTTGCAGACATTTTCTTTCACCGCTTCTGAAGTGTTGGAACCAGTTACATTACCAGTATACAAAGCACAATTTATTGTGTGCAAAGTAAGTGTAAGTTACTTGATTGGACTAGATTTTAATCGTATTTGTTTATTTTTGTATTGTATTTTATGATACTACAGTACACTGCCTTCAAATGTCTGCATAACAGGCAGTACATAAATATCGTAATAAATAAATTCATAAATAAATGAGCTTAATGTACCATGTTTGCATTTTTTGGGAGTGTGTGTGTCTTGTTGGTGGGCTGGATGAGGGCCAATAAACTGAGTCTAAATCCTAGCAAGATGGAGGCACTGTGGGTTGGTGGTTCCCGAGTTCAGATAATTGGTCAATTGACTACTTTGGATGGGATTGTACTCCCTCTGAAAGAGCAGGTTTGTAGCTTGGGGGTGTTCCTGGATCCATCTTTGTCACTAGAGGCCCAGGTGACACCAGTCGCTAGGAGCTTTTTACCAGCTTCAGCTGGTAAGACAGCCACAGCCGTTTCTGTACAGAGATAGCCTGACCACTGCTGTCCATGCACTGGTACTGTCCATGCACTGGATTACTGTAATGTACTCTATGTGGTGCTGCCCTTAAGGTTGGTCTGGAAGCTGCAGCTAGTGCAAAATGCAGCAGCGCAACTGCTCGCTGGGGCAGGGTATCACTAATATGTTACTCCTCTGTTGAAAGAATTGCACTGGCTGCCCTTTAGCTACCAGGCCATGTTCAAGGTTCTATACAGCTCAGGATCAGGATACCTGAAAGATCGTCTTACCCCTTACATACCCAGTCGATCACTGCACTCTGCAGGTGAGGGCCTCCTGTAGATACCATCTTATCAGGAGGTCCATTCTGCACAACATAAGAAATGGACCTTTAGCATTGTAGAAATGACACTTTGGAATTCCCTCCCCTTAAATATTACACAGGCACCATCTCTGTTATCATTTTGGTGACTATTGAAGACCTTCTCTTTCAACAAGACTTTTAAGTAGAGCCCTTATCCCATTCTGCGTCTGTGTTGGAATTGCTTCTTAATATGTTTTTAAAGCTGTTTTGTTTTAATACGTTTTGTTTTCAAGATGTTTTAGAGTTCTTTCAGTGTTTTTGTTTGCTGCCCTGGGCTCCTTCTGAGGGGAAGGGTGGGATATAAATTTAATAAATAATAATAAATGGGAGGAAGGGCAGGAATAACTTTGACTTCTCCAAAATGGCCTGTTTAATCCCAGCCTGAATTTTGTTAAAGGTTTTCTTAGGCAATTTCCTCTGAAGAGATCTTCCTGCCCTCCAGTCAAGTCTTTTTTACAAGATTTGTAGACTGCTTTTCACCAAAGGTCCCAAAGCGGTTTCCAGCAAAACAAATATAGATTAAAATGAGATATAATATATAAATAAAAGCAAGCAGTATAAACAATGCAGGCTAGGCTAAACAACTCCTGCAAGAGCCTGGGAGAACAGAAAGGTTTTGACTAGAGATGGGGGAGAAATTTGATTCGCTTCACATTTTAAGGTGAGGTTACTTAATTCACACTTTCCAAAACAATATTGAACCCATATACACTTATCCGTTGAAATCTGCACTTGCCAAATTTTGCACTTAATGGACAAGAAATGTGTACAAAAATGCATATACTAAAGTGTGCATATAAATGCATGTGGCAGTGAAAATATCATACAAAATGAATTATATTAGGGGAAACTGTTTTGCAAAAATGAGTAAATTAGGTAGAATTGCAAATAAACAGCAAACTGTTGAGGAAGTATGAAGATATGAATTTAAGACTGGCAAAATGAGGAACTGAAATTGACATATTCACCTATCCCTAGTCTTGACTAGAGGACAGAAGGCCACCAACAATGTTGCTCTCCATGCCTCTAGAGTGAGACAGCTCCAAAGTTGGGGCACAAACACAGCACAATGTCCTGCAACCCAGCAATACTTGGTGGTGGCATGCTGAGAAAGGCAGTTTAGGCACACACCCAACTCACCAATGGAGCAATGGTCTCCTTCCCATCCAGGGCTGCATTCACATTTGCCATCTTTGCATTGCCCATGTTCAGCGCAGTGAGAATTACATGTACGTTCCTCACACGTGGGACCTATCCAGCCTTCTTCACATTGGCACACTCCTCTTGCACAAACACCATGACTGCCACAATCCAGTGTGCAGAGCTCTAGGAAAATAGAAAATAAGATCCAGTTAATTTTTTTGGGTAAAAATATACAACTATGAAAATTCATGACCATATTTGCATTTTCTTGCAAGTATATGTATGTATGTATGTATCTCTCTTGTGATTGTACTGGTACCTCTTTTTTTGCTGCCCATGGCAACTATTTTGTACTGGCACCCACAGCACTTTTATCAAGGTATGAGTGCTGGTACCTCATTTTGTTACTAAAAAAAGCACTCTATAATTGCACAAACCTTTGGACCACATGTCTAAAACAACATACAGCTGTGTGGACCTTGGCAACAGAGAAAGTATTCTCAACAGAACACGTCTGAAGGGGAGGTTCAGGATGGATTACTATGAAGCAATTATAAATCCCAAGGATAAAAGTGTCAGTGCTTGATGGTTCTGAATCCACTGGGAGGTAATTTGCAGAAGGGTTGGGAAGGTGAACTTGGAAGGATCCCTGGGTCTCATTGCAACCCTGGATTTTCCCCTGGAATCCCTAAATAGGTCTGTTTCTAGGAAGTAGACCTCAAAACTAAAGCCACTAGACAAATCCTCTTTATCCTGTCACTCAGAAAACAAATGCCTAGCGGCATTACTTTCTACATTCCTGAATCAGTAGCATGAGTACAAGACAATTTGGTTATCAGGAAATTGGTTGTTGTGATTTGTGTACAAGGAGCTCTAAACATCATTATGGCTGACAACAGTCTTTTTCTCCCTACATATATAGTGTGAATTATCTCTCTTGTGGTCCTAGGATTTGGCTGTATTCCATAGATGAGGGGAAAAAAACCAGACATACTCTTTTCCTTGCATCTACCTGGGTTTTACTAGTTCACTGATTAAAAGAACGTAAACCAATGCATGTAATTTGCTAGGGCTGCAATCCTATACACACACTTGTTTAAGAGTAAGCCTCAGGACATGAGTAGACATATATATGACTGCATTGTTAAATCCTTTATGTTTGTTCTTATTGACTTAAAAGATTGTTGTACACAGTAGAGGCTGTTCCATTAGGGCAAATGGGGCACTGCCCCACCAACCTTGATTCCTCCAAGTCCACCTGACTGCCTTCTTGCTTGCAACAGTTTGGGGGTGGTCCTGGCTGCCTGCTACCTCCACCTTACTCTCAGAGATATCCTTGTAGAACTCAACAAGGAGGAGGAGGAGGATAGGGAGAAAAGTGGCATTAGTTGCCTCTGCAAGTCATTGACCCCATTTCTGGCTTCACCTACTGTAGGGCTCCCTGCCTTCCACCCCATCAGTCCCAATGGTACCCCATCAGTCCCAATAGATACCAGCAACCACAGGTTGTATAGTAGTTTCTGTAGCAAAGTCTCACAGAGGATCCAGAGAGCTGTATTCCAAGGAACAATATTTTATTTATTTATTATTTTATTTATACCCCGCCCTTCCTTCCAGCAGGAGCCCAGGGCAGCAACAGAAACACTAAAAACACTTTAAAACATCATAAAAAGACATTAAAATACATTAAAACAAAACAATGTTAAAAAAAAAATTAAAAAAACTTTAAAAACATCTTTAAAAAAAGAGTTAAATATATTAAAAGACATATTAAAAACAATTCTAACACAGACACAGACTGGGATAGGTTTCAACTTAAAAGGCTTGTTGGAAGAGGAAAGTCTTCAAAAGGCACCAAAAAGATAGCAGAGATGGTGCCTGCCTAATATTCAAGGGGAGGGAATTCCACAGGGTAGGTGCCGCCACACTAAAGGTCCATTTCCTATATTGTACAGAATGAACCTCGTGATAAGATGGTATCTGCAATACAATATAATTGCTGGCTCTAACAGGCGGAAACTGAATCCCTGGATAGCCAATTGCTTCCATTTCCCTCTTGTGGTTGAGCAGCTGCATCAGGGATAAATATAAAAATAGCCACCATGGACCTCATCACATCACATCTTTCATACCTCACCTGAACAACAACTCTCTGATACATTACAGCTATTTGTGGGGAATGTGTATTTTAAAAAAGAAGGTGAGAAGACCCAAGTAATCATAGCTCGATTAATTTCTTGGATGTGACATCTAATCATATTCTAGAAATTTATTACAGAAATTAGAAGATTGGGTTCTAAAATTATGTATGCAATGTTTTGCAGATTTAAGAGCAGCCTTAAATACAGGTTGATTATGGTTGAACCTGGTGACTCAACCCCTTGCTAAAGTATTATATGCTGCTACAAACATGAGAAGTAGGATACTTTCAGATGGATACTTTTAAATTAATGAATTAATTTAGAAAAAATAAACTGCTTAATTAAAAGAATCTCTTAAGTGGCGCATGTGATAAAATGTTCAATAAAACACTGAAATTCAGCAGAACTATCTATCTATATACAACAAGCTTACCAAAATAGTTATGCAGGTATAGCCCCACATCTACAAGACAATTATTACAGAATAGGGGCTGCTGCTGCTGCTGCTGCTGCATGCTTCACACACCAACCCCAGCAACTAACCCCAGGAACTCCAGCTACCTCCCATTCCCCTCACCAACCCTCCTGATGCCCTCAGCTGTTGTTGCAACACTGCCTCGCCCACCTGATGCCAGCCACTTATGGTCCTTGGTCAGTCGCTTGCATGCACACCTGCCTGGCTTGCTTACTTCCTGTCCACCACTCCTGAGTTGACTGGCACCACTGAATGCTGAAGCATCTATGCTGTAGTTCACAGCACCACCCGTCTATGGTGAACTGCAGAGAAGCAAACTGCAGCATGATGACTTTCACATCTTTATGTATATAGACATAAGAAGAGCCCTATTGCATCAGAACAAAGACCTATTTACTTCTGCATCCTGCTTCTCACAGCGGCTAACCAGTTGCTTATGGGAAGCCCACAAACAGGACATGAAGGCAATAGGACTCTCCTGCTGCTTCTCCCCAGTGATTGCTTTCAGATGCATGCCTTGAAGTTGTTTTTTATTAGCATTTTTATCATTTACTATAGCCCTATTCCGGGATGATCCAAATGCAGAAATGCAATACGCGAGTGAGAGGTTGAGGATGAGCTGCTAGCCTGTCCTCTGAGTTGAAGGGTGACCATCTGAAATGTGCAGCCTGCTTCTACTCATGGGGATCCCCACATGATGTAAAGCTCTGATTTTCCAAAGTTCTACATCACTTGAGGAGCCTCTATGAGCACAGGATGCTTGCTGCTTCAGAGACCCATCCTTGAAAATATGGAGGGTGATGGGGGTGCAATTAGTGGGCTCATCCCACCTCTCCACAGTCACTGTGTTATATTTCTGCATTTGGATAGTGCCTGTGTGGGGCTTTTGTATGCAAACAATGTCACAATGGAATTACAGGGTATTCCCTGTTTCTGTCCTAGATTGCAAATTATATGGACACTATGGTATTAATACAATAGACAATGGACTCTGCTACACTATATTCACAGTAGGGATGGTAATTTAGTAAGTCCTGCTTTTAAATTATTTTTAGAATGGCACATATAAAATGTGGAGCTGAAATTGAATTTGTGCCAAATGCTGGTTCTGCAAAATGGCTGTTTAAGAGCTCTTTTAGGTTCTCCATCTAATACTCCAGCACCCCTCCTTAGGATAAAGGTGAGGGAACTATCTGTTTTCATAAATATTTATACATTCACAATTCATTACTGGTTCAGTGTTCAAAGAATGGAAGACTACAGACTGTTCTAAAA
The DNA here is from genome assembly GCF_030035675.1 of Rhineura floridana. NCBI lineage: Eukaryota > Metazoa > Chordata > Lepidosauria > Squamata > Rhineuridae > Rhineura > Rhineura floridana. Next base: position 14,968,415 of record NC_084495.1, on the reverse strand, counting down.
ACAAACAAACAACTGGCTTTCATTAACACATTCAAAAACAAACTAGCATAATAATTAAACATGTAACTTGAGAAACATATGAGTTTTCAATTACTGTTCTGAACTCACTGGATATAAAAGCTGTTGTAACTGTGTGATTCTTTAATGTTGACAGAATCCCTATCCACACATTAATTAATGTAAAATTGAATATGTGGAACATACCAAGTGTGCTGTCCTCAGTCTTTACAACCTCAAAGGCCCTACCTGCACAGAGACAGTTTGCAAAGATTCCTGAACACAGCCTTACATGTGCTACATAAATGAATGCTGTGGATCCACACATAAAAAAAACATATTTATATTCAGATATAAGTATGTAGGGTCATTCAAACAGGGGAACCTTGAGTACATAGAAGTCAAGAGCAGAGCCAGAAGCCGACATGACTCTGAAGCATCATTCACACATTCTTAGAGTATGGTCTGAAAGCACATGAGGATACCACCTTGCTGAAGCTAAGCAGGTCTGATCTAGTCAGTACCTGGATGGGAGACCACCTGAGAACCACAAGTATGCCACCTTGGGTTCCTTGATGAAAGAAAGGTGGGATATAAATGTAATAAAATAAAATAAATAAATATGGATGACCATGTGAAGATGACATGAACAGGAAAGCACTTGATGCCCAAGGATTTACTAACTGTGAAAGTCTGTGAGATACACTCTGTATTTGCACTAGGGATGTTGGATAATTCTAACGAAAATGGAAAAGTAAGTGGAAATTGCTGCAGTTTGCGTGTTCATCTGTGGTCAGGAACTGAAATCAGTCAAGCGGATATGATCAGTATTTGCTCACAATGTTGTTGAAGTCTGAATTAATTTTTATATTGTTTTGATTTTTCCTTTACATTGAAATGAATGTTACATAAGTTACATTACTTACATTAAATAGCAGGCAGTGAGATGAATAACGTAGCATCGGATAGAAACCGAACTGCAGTGGAATGGAGATAGTGTAGATTGTGAAGAATACAGGTCAGAAGGGAAAATCACTGCATTCTTACATCCCAAATTTATACCCTATACTTGGGACCTCAAAGCAAGAGTAGCTGAAGACTTTACTGGAATTTTGAAAAGCAATTTAGATTTAATTAACTCTGGATATATAGACCGGTCGGTCGGTCGGTCGGTCAGTCGGCAGAACTGCCAGGTTTAGAGTTACCCAGTTCTCAAACTGCACCCAATTCTCAAAGTAATAAGTACAAGAGAGATATTGAAATCAGGAGTGGAATCTGAAGGTGGTGTGAGGTGCCAGGACTCTTTGCACCTGTCCTAATGCCCCAAGAGTGATTGGCAAGAGAAGATGAACCTGGTCAAATGAATGGAGTGAGTGTCTTTATGTTTTTAAAATACACAGAACTGAGATCAACTGATCATGACCTCTCCAAAGCTATAATTCTTGCAAAAAGAGATTTAATCTGGAATGAAAATCACTGTTGCAATTTAAAAGACAAAAGGAAATAAAAAGGAAAAACTAGGCTATTAGTGGGCATTCATCAGTCTGTTTGTCTTTGCCAGCATCCTTAATTCTGAACTGAAATTATTTTGCTTTTGGGAAGTCTAATGGGTCACTATATAGGATTTCTGCCTATGTCATTAACTTGGCAGCAAGATTTAATTGTTTGAATGATAGATTAATCCCTTAAAGCTTTAAATTGATTAATTAATAGAGGCAATTTGAATTGGTTAGGGCGCTGAGTAAAGGGTAAACTTGTTTATTTCTTGAGACTATTTTGGTACTTGTGCTTTACTTAACACAAGAGTATGTTAAAGCAAGCCTTTTCTTCTAGTAGTGATATCTTTTGCCTATTGAATTGTCAGCAATCTCAAAAAGGAGTTAATGACGTTTTGGTAATTTGCAAATTTATTTCACTTCAATTGCTTAAATTGAAGAAGCTGAATCAACTAAAGCTTTAGTTGATGGGTCCAAGGTTTTAATCGGTGAGGGGAACTGTTCACTCCTCAGATGCAAAATAAGTAAGTATGACAAAGAAAGTGTCTTTGTGCAATTCAAGTTCATTTCCAATACTCTGCAGTTAACGTGCCAGACAATTGTAATAACACTTCTGTAAGTGCAGTTGAAAATAATGAAACCAGTTTTGATTTAAAGTGTCAGTTTTTGAGGTCTAGTAGAGGTCACTTTCCCTCCTCTCCAGCAACCAGTTATTGTCTTGTGATCACATTTTAATAGTTGCTCAAGCAAAATAGCAATTTCACATACAAATGACATTATTTTTAAAATGTTTAAACAAAATCCGTTATCAGATGCATTTTGTTTTACACAGAGGGCCCAAATATAATAAAAATAGAATGAGGCAATGATATGAAAGACACTGACAGCTATGTAATTTTATACCAAGGATCATTCTGTTTTTAGGAGTCATAAATAGCAATACGTCTTTCCTTAATGCTCTCTATTTATCTCTGAAAGAAAATGTATTAATGTAACAGACTGTAATCAAATGATGAAAGTGTGTTATAGCATAAACCACCATCCATAGGCATGTGGATTATACAAAAGAAAATTGAGTATATAGAAATTCTCTCTCTCTCTCCCCCCCCCTTTATATTCATGACTTTGTCAACATGGTACATGATTGTTATGACTCTTGTTATAACTCCAATCTTGATAACATGCGGTAGATATATCCTGTTGTCTGGCAAAGAGCATTTTACTAACAAGTGGATTTCGATGGCTTTTAGTAGGGATGGGGGAGAAATTCATGAATTTATCAAATTTGCACTTTCCAAAATGATATGAGAACTGAAGTACAGCCATCCTTCAAAGTTTGCACTTATTCAAATTCTTGTAATGCAGTTCTACTACCAATGTTTACAAAAGTGTAAACATTAGGGGAAAATGTACATAAGAATGAATATATTAGTAAAAATAAAATAGATAAATGCATTATAGAGAGCCAGTGTGGTGTAGTGGTTAAGGTGTTGGACTATGACCTGGGAGACCAGGGTTCAAATCCCCACACAACCATGAAGCTGACTGGGTGACCTTGGGACAGTCACTGCCTCTCAGCCTCAGAGGAAGGCAAGGGTAAACCACCACTGAATACCACTTACCATGAAAACCCTATTCATAGGGTCGCCATAAGTTGGGATCGACTTGAAGGCAGTCCATTTCCATTTTCAAATGCTCGGAGGCACATGTTACCAAATTCTTACAAGCTACACAGGAAGTGGATTGGACTGTGAAAGGCAACCCAAATTGTGTTTGCATTTTGACAAATTTGTAGGGCGGTACAATATTTCAGAGAGGAGGTCAGGCCTCCTGCTCCCCTGGTGCAGGAACTATAGCGGCCCAATTTCCCTGCTTTTTAAAGTTTGACAGAAATATCTGTTTGCTATAGGTACGTTCTTAAAGTGCAAGGTTTTTTGCCTATTAGTGAATTTCTCTGCTTTTTAATCCAGGAGATAAGAAATGGGATCCTGTGCAAGTTTGTTGAGAATGGATTGATCATTTGCATGCTTATTGAGTTCAGTGGGATTTACTCCCCTGCAATCATGCTTAGGATAGGTGAAACTGATCGCAGGGGGATGGGGAGGAGGGGGAGCAGGCAGGAGGGGGAGGAGGAGGGCAGTTTCAATCATTTGCATGCTTGCGTTCAGTGGGATTTACTCCCATGCAATCATGCTTAGGATAGGTAAAACTGACCATGGGGAGGCCTGGAGTTGGCAGGGGTGGAGAAAGAAGGAAGAGGAGATGAGAGGAAGAAGGGAGGGGAAAGGGAGAGGGGAGGGGAAGGAGGGGAAAGGCAGGTCTGATCATTTGCATGCTTATTGAGTTCAATGGGATTTACTCCCATGCAATCATGGTTAGGATAGGTAAAACTGACCATGGGGAGGAGGGGGGAAGGGAGAGTAGATGGTAGGACGATGGGGGACAGGGGAGCAGAAGGAGGGGAAGGAGGAGATTGAAAGAGGAGGGGAAGGAGCAAAAGGGAGATGATGGGAGGAAGGAGGGCAGGTCTGATAATTTGCATGATTATTGAGTTTAATGGGATTTACTCCCATGCAATCATGCTTGAAAATGAAATGGACTGCCTTCATGTTGATTCTGACATATGGCGATGATATGGAATTCTTATAATAAACTAATAAACTATATATTCTTTAAGAATAATGAGGTTGTAATATCTTAATCAGTAAATCAAAGCTTAAAAACATGCTTTTTCTCTGCTTGATGCTGTTTATTTGGGGTCCCTTCATGGAATGTTCAGTATGCTGGGACAGCAAGGCCAGGAGATAAGATAAATGGAGTAAGATCATGGTACAGAAGCCTCAGCATCTCCAAAGGGTCAGGAAGAGTCAGATTTGGAATGTATTAGGCCATAGAAGGGATGGGTTGGTATTAGAATTTCTGACTATTATCTGGTTAGCTAGGTTTTAATGTAAGTAGCATAACGCCTAGCTAATATTTGTAACTTAAATTGGAAGATGCTAATTTCTTTGTCTTGGAGGGTATAAAAATGTAGACATCAGTGCCATGTGGCAGAACTCCATCGAACATCATGGGAAACAGACTTTCTGTAAATTTCCTTACTAAATAAGGGCCTACCTTTTTGCTGCATGCCTGTGTCTTCAATTTCTTCAGGACCCCTGGTCCATTGGACCCCTACATTCCCAGTCAGTGATCCTATGAATAGGGTTTTCATGGTTAGCGGTATTCAGAGGTGGTTTACCATTGCCTTCCTCTGAGGCTGAGAGGCAGTGACTGGCCCAAGGTCACCCAGTGAACTTCATGGCTGTGTGGGGATTCAAACCCTAGTCTCCCAGGTTGTAGTCCTAGGATAGGTAAAAATGACCATGGGGAAGGGGGAGGGGGGGAAGGAAGGAGGGTATTGGAAGCGGATGGGGAGGGGCAAGAGGGAGGGAATAGGAGGGAGGAGGATGGGAGGGCAGGTTTGATCATTTGCACACTTTTTGAGTTCAGTGAGATTTACTCCTGTGCAATCATGCTTAGGTGAAACTGACCTGGGAGAAGGGGGCAGGGAGGGGAGGAGGAGGGTGGGAAGGGAGAAAGGTGGATGGGAGAGGGAGGAGTGGAGATTGGGTGGGTGGGCACTGGGCAGAAGGAAAGCCCCTTTCCTTTCCAAAAGGAAAACATTGTGAACAGTATGATTGCTTTTCAGGGTTTCCCCCACTTTTTTATTCTACAGCAGGCACATGTTGCCTCCCACCCATATTTAAACCAATGCTGTCCCTGGCCATATCCACACCAGACCTTTATTTCACTTTAGACAGTCATGACTTCTCTCAAAGAATCCTGGGAACAGTAGTTAGTGAAGGATGCTGAGAGTTGCTAGGAGATGCCCTGTTCCCCTCACAGAGTTTCAATCAGAGCGGCTGACTGTTAAACCACTCTGGCCACTGGAGCTCTGTCAGGGGAACAGGAGTCTCGTCTCAGCACCCTTCACAAACTACACTTCCCAGAATTATTTGGGGGAATCCATGCCTGTCTCAAATGAAATAAAGGTCTGGTGTGGGTGTGGCCCCCTGATTAGCCAAGCCCAGCAGCTGTGAGTCTGGCTTTTAGAACACTGACAGCTGGTTCTTACTGAGCATGCTCACCTTTATCATTGAGTTCAATGCTAAATTTCTTAAATTAATTAAAAATCAGCCAGGCATGTTTTTTTAATTTTTAAACTGCAGAAAATGAAGGTCAGAGTATGGGGCAAGGTCAGTAATAGGATTATAGGTACTCTGTGAACATGGCTGATTTTCAATGATGATGAGAACTCTGACAGAAAAAAGTCCAAAAGGGGTCATCTTTTTTTCTCTCTTTTTACACTTTGAACTCTCGATTCTCTCTGACTGTATAATGTGCACTTTCAATACAATGCTGCACCGGCTGGCATAACAAGTAATTCCTAAATACGTGGCTGTATAATTTAGGCCCACCACAGAGGGATGCTACATTTGGGGTGACATCCAGAGGTGTTAGGCAGAAATGAAGATGGTGAAGGCTGTGCTATCAGCCCTAGGACCTATTAAAAAAATTACAGGGATGCCAGTGTCAGCCACGGTGGACCCTCTGGGACCCTAACATTTGCTTGACCATGCTGTGTTAGGGCGTTAGGACATCTGGTCTGTTTCAAAGGGTAATGATACTCTCTTGCTGTTTAACAATTATCCTCTTCTCTTTTAGCAATATGTTTGTGCTAAATCATCAGGGACATTCATTTCATGTTATGTTTTTAAAAATTCATAGCATTACTGTTTTTAAAGAACAGAAGTCTTCTCCAAGTTAATTTCAGCTCCAGCAATATCCATGTAGTATACATTTAACTGAGGCTGTTCCATAATTATTTCCAAGCATTCCAAATTCTGGAATATGATTAATTCTATCTCAAAAAGATTTTAAAAATCCTGGCGTTGAAATGTTTTTGGTTAGGTATTCCCTCCCCCCCCCGAGAAAGATGACAAATGAGTTGAACATATATACACACTAATTTAAGGAGCATTAAAAAATCACTTTGGATTCCTTTTTTTAATTATCTAAGTCAACAAAGAGCCCTCTGAAGTATTTCCCTTACTAATAAGTTTCTACGTTTGTAATATAAGAAAAGTAAAACCAAAGCTAAATATTTCATGATTTAGATTGATGTAATTTCATCCCACAATGAGGACACTTCAACCAGAACATTGTGAAGATTATAAATTAACTTTGAACACAGTAATTTCATGTTTAAATATAAAAATTTGGGCCTCAACAACCTCTATATTTTGTATATTTTAATACATAATTTTGAATGAAGACGAGCAGTTTACGTACCCCAATCTTCTCCCAAAATCAATCAGTCTTTTAAAAATGATTATAAGCAAAGGCCATTGGGATACAAAATATATGTAAATAAGGGAATTAATCCAGGAGAAAGCTAATGTATACAAATCATCAAAACTTAAAATGGTAAAGTTCCCCATATTGTTTAAACTTAACAGTCCTCTTAACAGTCAACAGTGTTTTGGGTCAAACAGTCTCTAAGCTACTTTATGGGTAAAATACTTCATTGACCAGCAGCGATCTGATTTTAAAATTGTCTAACTGAACTTGTAGAACATTTTGAAAGATAAAAGGAATCTCATCATTCATTCACTGGCGATCACTCATGGCCGAGTAAGATTGTCTTCCAAGATAAGGTCTTTAACGGTGGGTCCGTAAGTGACTGTGGAGGCCAATTTTGGATCCACACAGCCTCCCACAGTTAGGACATAGGTTTCCAGATGGAGATAGGTGGGAGGCGATTTGCAAGGATCCTTGCAAGAATTTTACCTGTGGTAGCAAGAAGAAAGATGCCTCGGTAGTTCCCACAATCTGTTCTATCACCCTTCTTGAAAAGAGTGATAATTATGGCATCCCTAATGTCTTCCGGGATCTCCTCCCTCATCCAGATTTTTTTGATGAGCTTATGAAGTTGTTGTGTAAATTGTGTAAGTTTAGGCCCACCCACCTTCTTTAAAGACTTCAGCAGGAATCCCATCAGGTCCACTAGCTTTGTTATTCTTCATTTGATTAATGGCTTTACTGACTTCATCCAAATTAGGGGATACTGCAAGCTCATCTCTAATTTGTTGTTGTGGGATTTGCAAGAAGACCTCATCAGCCACAATAGAGTTATGATTAAGGAGGTCGTGGTAATGCTCTTTCCAACGCAGTGCAATAGACTCTTTGTGTATATAGAGTCTATAGAGACAGGCCTAAAATGTACCAGTCAGATATTCTGTAAACATACGTGAAAATTTAATCTGGGTAGATTGGGAGTGGGGGTGAATTAATTCACCCAAAATGCTTAATGATGTAGCCCAAGGAATTGCATCTATTTAGACCAGTTGTTCCCCAAACCTTTTTCCCATGGACCACTTGAAAATTGGTGGGCCACTTAATGATTTTTCTGCCTGTTGTAATAATTGTAATGCACAGTGCTAGATGCAGTATGATCTTTAACTGTATTTGTATTGCTTCTTATATATAATCACAATTATGTGCATATATTTTAGGTGATTAATGGAATCCTTATAGAGATCCAGAGCAAGCTTGGGTGAAGTTCTGTTTGTTGCTTTCAAAACAAACAATCTAACTATCTAACCATATATCTAGTATTTTATTATATTGAAATTTGAATTCCACATAATCCAACTAAAGAAATAAAAGAAGCAATGAAAATACAATAAAAAAATTATATGAATATTTAATGCAATGGATGTACCATCTCCCATCTTCAACCACAAATCCACACAAACATCACAGACCATCGGATTGAAACTTGTGGACCACTGGTGGTCCACAGACCAAAGTTTGGCAACCTCTGATCAAGACATAATACTAATGTTGGAATTAATTACATTTTCAGGGTGATTTCAATAAGAGACATTTTGCTTGCCATATATAAAACCCTTGTCTTGTCTCCCATCAGTTCTGAAAGCAGGAAAAATAGATGGGGGAATTCCTGCACTACTACTCAGTGAATGCCCACAAAGCTTCATGGGGACGTTGCAGCGAAATGGGCAAGTCCCATAACACTGTTTCCTTTGGGAAAGGAAGGCAGGAGGATTTCTAGGGTGCTGCACAGCCAAGGTGCTCAAAGTGCCACATCCACTTTGAGCAACATCTGCACCCTCCACTTTGTGTGAGAAAGGGAGATCAGTGGTGGCGGGGGGGAGGGGAGATTTTATTGGCTGACATTTAGCCAAGGAACCCAAAGCACCTTGCCTGACTGAAGGCCAGACAAAAAACTTCCACAGCTCTCTCTCTCATGGGAAACAGAGACAGGGACTTCCTTAGGCCACAAGCAAGAACAAACCATTGTTATTTAACATTACTATTTGCCGCCCTGGGCTCCTGCTGGGAGGAAGGGTGGGATATAACAACAACAACAATTTATTTATAAGGTCTCTTATCTGCCCTTCATCAAAAGATCCTAGGGCAGGTTACAACAACAGAACTCACTATTATAAATACAGATAAAACCATTACAATTAAAAACATGTAAAGCCATTCCATACAGAACAGAACATTATAAATTCAACAAAAGAGACCGGTCTCACAGGGCAAATTACCATAACTGTCAAAAGCCAGCAAAAAAAGGGGCATCTTCAGCATATGGCAAAAGCTGTACATCAAAGATTGTGGGGAGCGTGTAACATAAGTTAGGGGCTGCCACAGTGGACGTCCTCTCCTAGAACACCATTCCCCACACTTCCAAGAGTGGCAGAACTAGCAACAGAGCCTCCTCTGCAGATCTTAACATTTGAGAGTGTTGGTAGGGGTGGAGACAGTCTTTCAATTCATGGCTAGTGAGAAGGGAGCTTAACCACAAGTCCTGGTTCAGATGACTAGATGCTAAGCCAAACCTTGGCTAAACTTAGGGTGGCATGGCAACAAAAAGGACCACAGAGGGGCAAAGTGGCTGCAAGCTTCCCTATGGGAGCCCACATACTCACACAATCTTGCTAAGGAAAAGTTCGCCTTAACATATCGTGAGAACCAGGCCAATATACAACCGCCTGTCCTTCTTTACATCTTGCACAATATGTTAATTGATAACATATAAATATAAATTTATAACATGTTAACTTATTTTTAATCCTTTTCCCAGTTATTCTAATATTTATTTTGCTCTTATGGATAGCTGTTCCAACTGTTTTTGAAAAGGTTTCAAAAACAGTTAACTTGTTGCCCTACAAAAAAAGTTAAGCATTGCGTTTGTTTGAGGTTAAAGGGTATTTTAGGGGAGACAGTGGGGGGGAGGTTGGGGAAAAGATCCATTTCATGACAGTAAGTTAAGATTTAGCTGGTTTGCTTGACTCGCTTCCCTCTCAAGGTGCAGGCTGTAGCCTGTGTCATCACGGGGGAACTGTGGGAAATTTATTATTATTGTTGTTGTTGTTGTTGTTATTATTATTATTATTAGTAGTAGTAGTAGTAGTAATAGTAGTAGTAGTAGTAGTAGTAGTAGTAGCAGCAGCAGCAGCAGTAGTATATCATGTCCCACCCATTCTCCCAGTAGGAGTCCAGGATGGCAAGCCACCTCTCAACCACCTTATGCTAATCAGAACATTGTTGCTACCTACCTCACCCACCAGGAATCACCCTCACCATCAGAAGATGCCACAAACACACTTTCTTGATTTTAGAATGCTCAGGTTGCTGTTACACTGTCCATTAATTGTTGTCTTTGATGGAGGAATAATCACCAGCAGCAGCAGCAGCTTATGCCCTCGAAATGTTCATATACACTTTCTAGAATAATGCCTGTAATCCAGGCCAATGATCACTGGATTCCTCCCTCCCCCTTTAGAAATTAATATAAAGGGCAGACATGTTGATCATAGAGGTGTAGAAGCTTTACAGGCAAAACCACTATTCAAACCAACAAGGAAAGAGGCTTCAAAAACTTTTAAAAAACAGTTTGCTTGCATGTAAGTAATTAGTACTAGGTTTTATTCTCCTGCCTTCCTTAACGAAATCAAAAGCAGCAGAGAAGAGTCTTTTCTAATAAAAGGCAGTCAATAATAGAATTATTTCTCATTCTAAGGACAGAGAATACTGCTCAAGGTAACAGAAGCACTGTAAGATGGATGGCTCCGCAGGGCTTTACTATGTGTTAGTAGCATGGAGTACTGTCAGCAGTTTTACCATGGAAAACAGTAAAAGTGGGCAATTTTCACAGGGAGCACAGCATTTGGGGAGTATTTACCATCAGGTGCCCGTCACTGATGAAAGCACCAGGTGATTTTTTTAGAAGGTGCTCCCCTTTTAAAAGGGAGTAGAGTTCTAAGAGTAATTGAAACCTGAATTTGAAAATCATCCCTCAACCCTAGATGTGAGGATAAAAAAACAGCTCTGGATTGCCCGGAAAATCATCTGTGTTATCTTCATTCTATTATATCCTGTACTTTCTTTTCTTTCATGTTTTCTTCTATAAATCTTTGCTTCCGTTCGCTTGAAGGGAAGGCTTTCCTTGTAAGCAACAGTTAGCATTTTAATTCATATCAGAGGTACAGTTATTCTGCGCACACATACCCCAACTGTTCACGGTGACAAAATTTGATTGGACACACACTCACATGATAGAAGGATCTATTTCTTTTCACAAACCAAGTCTAACACTGAGAAGGATCTTTTTTTTCTTTTCTTTTTTAAAAGACCTACCTGTTGAGCAGTCAGAACCTGTCCACTTAGGGTCACAGTTACATACTCCAGTATCCAAAAGAAAACTGCCGTGTCCCGAACACTGTTCTTGACAGACAGGAAGTGATGTTTCACAGTTGACTCCTCCCCAGCCCATGGAACAGTGGCATTCCCCTTGAACACAGACGCCATGACCAGAGCACATAGGATCTAAACAATCCTCTGAGAAGCAAGAGAGGCAGATAATGACATTAAATATCCAAAGAAGAAAACTGGTAAGCACATAAATCAGGGGCAGGGATACTTTTTCAGATTAAGGGTCACATTCCCTTCTGGGCAACCCTTCGGGGCCTGCATGATAATGGTGGGCAGGGCCAGAGGCAAAAGTGGGTGGAGCAACACATGTAAATTTTACCTTTGTACCATAGGCAAGTTTCTACACACACTCACATATCCTTCTCTATTCTCCGTCCAGGCAAGCAAGAACACAAGAAGGGTTTGCTGGATCAGGCCAGTGGCCCATCTAGTCCAGGATCCTGTTTTTATAGTAGCCAATCAGATGCCTGTGAGAAACACACAAGTCGGACCATGGATAGCTCCAGACAATTGGCACCATGAATGTCCAAAGGCTAGCTGATGTGTTTTATTCCTCTTGGGGCTACCCTTTCCCAGGCTCTGACTCCCTTCTCAAAAAGTGGAGTGTTGGTCAGTTCTAAACGGCTCTTGGATTCATACCACGTCTCACCTACACACGCAGTACGCTACATGGAGAGCCTTAAAGGGATCATCCTCTGGTCTGGAGCCGACCACTTCACTGCTTCTGTTGTGTGCATTGCCAGGTCTGCAGAGCAGTCACTGATGAACTCAAGGCCTTTGGTGTAGAGAGAGCCAAGTCCTGCAAAAAATGTCTCTTGGAGTCCCAGTTTGGGGCTCCTGGGCTAAACATCTCCACAACTTGTGCTGGTAAGTCCTCCTGATCTGTCTGAGCCTTCTTCCTCCACATCAGGTTGGGATCCTAGTAGGCCTACTATAGCCAAAGATTAGATTATGATGTGTGCTTCCAAATGCGCAATGCAATTAAGAGCTGCTCATCTGCTCTCATTTCCCATCCATTCATCATTCCTGTTTCTATTGTACATAGGCCTCTGGAGACAGAGCAATGGCACTACTTATGTGTCAAGGCCCTGCAGGGTCAGAACTACACGTTATCGTTTGGAAGACCCAGAGGTGAGTTTTCGTCCAACTTAGGTAGAAGTCAAAGTCCAGAGCAGCAAACTGAGTTTAGAGGGGTAAGAGGCCAGTTCGTAGTCAGGGTCAGGAGAAACCCAAAAGGAAAGGAAGGAAGGCAAGGTGTGGGGAGTTAGGGAAACATCATAGATCAGTGGAAGAGCACATGCATTGTATGCAAAAGGTCTCAGATTCTATCCCTGGTATCTCTAGGTAGGGTTGGGAATGACTCTTGTCTGAAACCCTGGAGAGTAGCCGCCAGCCAGTGCACAATAGCCTCTGGACCGATTTGTCTAAACTTTGGCAGTTTTCTTACCAATGGTAACACTGCCATGTCCCCAGTTTTCAAATTGACTGTCCAGGATAAAAATCTAGGGGAGAAAACCAGTAAAGTCTTCCCTTGTGGGGGAGAATCGCTGCACCCATCTTTCTAAAATTTTACAGGTTTTGTCCATTCTGGAGGGCCTCCTTTACCTGCAAATGTCATCCACTTATGAGAAAAGAAATAAAGGTTATAGCTATGTTTAGATTCCCCATTGTAATCAACAGGGGCAAAACAGAGCTTCAGATTTAACAGTCAGAGTCAGACCCAAATAATAAATAAAACTAGAATGACACAGAGCAGATCTGAAGCAGATCAAGCTGCTTCCAAATGCTACAGACACAAGGGAAATGTGGTTGCTGCACATCTCTAGTATCTGCCATCTTAAGGACAGGACTACCATACATGTAAAAAACCAGCATCTATCAAATCATGCTTCTGACCAGAGTTTACTTTACAGATTCCATTCAGCTTTTGAGATGCCACAGATCATCTGCACATCATTTTATATTGAGCTTCCTTTAGGTTAAGGGATAAAGAGAATTTCATCAGCCATTTCTAATATCTTTCTCCAAGCATCTGTTGTTAAGACATGTCCAAATTGATCTATGTCAGTACCCTTTCTATAATCTCTCTGTAACACAGAATCAGGCTTTGACATTACAAATAAGCTCCTACAATTCCTCTACAAGGTAAAGTATTATTGAGGAGAGGGAACAGGATTTTTTGTGGGTGGGTACTGGATTTGCAGAGCTACGGGTTCTTAACTTTACATTTTTGGCACTGCAGTGGAACATAAGAAGCTGCCTTATACTTAGTTGGAACATTTATCCATCTAGCAGAGTATTGGAGGGGGCTTTCTAGGATTTCAAGCAGGGGACATTCTCAGACCTTCTTAGAGATCCTGGGGATTGAGCCCAGGACCTTCTGCATGCAAAGCAGGTGCTCCACCAGCTAAGTCTCCATTAAAAAAGAAACCCAATAAGAGAGAGAAGAGGCACAAACCTTCCTCACATATCTCTCCTTTATATCCGGGGACACAAATGCAAATTCCCATGATACACGTTCCATGGCCGAAGCAGGTAGGGTCAATGCATTGCTCTTCTGGAACATCACACTCGGGCCCTTTCCATCCATTGCGACACAAGCAGTGGCCCTTTTCATATTCCCCATTCCCACTACACAACACCGGGCAGGAGTCTGCAGAGGAAAAACACAAGTTAGTGTTAGTGATCTATATAGAATGGTGAATAACTCTCTTTCCTCCATGCTCTGTAACATCCAGGCTTGGCGTCAGCACTTGGTATTCTCGGGTAGCAGTTGGGGCCCCAGAAGGGCTCACCCCAGAATGAGGCCTGTCTCCTCACTCCCATGGCAAGTGAAAAGGTCTGGGAGCTACCTCCCATTTAAAACTTTCCACAATGCGCTGGAGCAACACTGCAAGTAATTGGGACCCATCTTATTGAGGAACCTCTCAAACCTACAGCTGGCTCTCATAGTCTCTTTCTTCTTTCATATTTACTATCCATTTACCCCCCCCCCCACTTCAAGCTTTCCACATTCTTTCTCCTATCCAATCTCTTGGGTTGTTTTTTGTTTTTGAAAGTATTCCAGAAGCTCCAACTCAACAACTACCCATGAGCAGTTTGCAAAATGTAGGCTTCCCTCTGCTAATCTTTCTCTGTGTTAACAGTTTGGCCAGCATGCATGGCTGTGTCAGATACATTTGAGGTGTGTTGCTCAGATTCACATCATTTGGAGGTTCTCTCTGCAAGTAAAAGATCAATCCACAATTTTTAGAATGCAGTCACTACTGCTATTACTTTTTGGTAATAATGAACCACTGAAGCTCTTGGGTGCAAATCCTTGAATACTTCCTTCAAAATTATGGAGACGGTATTATAATATTGATCGTAAATTGGTGTTAAATACTGTTCGAGTCAGAGTTCAACACTGTCCAGATCTGAATCCTGGGGTATCCTCAGATGAGAAGCAAGGGGACCTGGACACTCCAACAGATCTCCACACTGCCAGTGATCCTGAAGAGCCATCTGGCCTGGATATCCCTGCCCCAGAACTGAAGGTCTCAACACCAGCTGCCTGAGTTCCACCCCCTTCATTTACCCTGGAGCCGCAGAGGCTGAAGAGACTGTGAGCTAAGCAGGATGTCAGCATGCTGCCAAAGTGCCCACCTAGTTGCTTATGAAGCTACTCAGGAGAGGTGAAAGTTCATGGAAACATGTACATGGATCAGGGCCTGACTGAGAACCTGGAAGGGATGGAGCCTCCAGCTTCTATATAAGTCCCCAGTCTGAGCTGCTTCATTGCTGAAGTTCCAAGCTCCAGCCTTCCTGACCTGGGAAAGTGAGTAGTTTTCTATATTTTCATATATACTAGGGGCTGCTGTCTCTGCTCGCTTCGCTTGCCCAAACCACCCTCCCCTTAGAGTTCACCCAAACCATCACCCTTCCTCTTAGGGCTCACCGGAAGCCTTTTTATAATCCTTCTCCCATTTCTCCTCTCCCCAAAGCCAGAGGTGCAAAGAAATGCCAACACCCTACTTCCCACCCCCTCACCAAAACCCCACTTTCCCCAGGCCTTGTCAAGCTCCACTCATCTACAGGTCACCAAGCCATCTCCTCCCCCCTACAGGTCACCAAGCTTCCTTCTTCCCCCTTTAAACCTTCTGCTGAAAAGAGGAGGGAGGTGAAGTGGGTGAAGCAGCAGCTGGGCAACCCAGTAGATACACAGAGGAATACTCAGTTCAGGCTGAGGCAGCTAATCAGTAACCACCCTGCTCTCTCATCGCTTCCCTTCTCCTTGCCTCTGCTTTTGAGGCTGAGCCATTGGTGAGATAGGTGGTGGTGGCAGAGCAGGAGAGTTACTGAGGAGCTGCCCAGGCCTTTCACAACTATTCCCCCATAGCTTGCCTGGGCTGCCCAGACACCACAGCTGCATGCTGCTCATTGCTGGCTGCCATTGCCATGTCCCCACATCATTTAGAAGGCTGTCATCATGCTGTCGTTTGTAGCACCACAACATGATGACAGCCTCAGAAAAAATATTATACATAAGCTGTATATAATATATCACAGGAGAACTCCCTACCTCGTGCACAATCAGGACCAAGGAACCCTGGAAAACAGTGGCAGTGGCCAGAGATGCATTCTCCATTCCCATTGCAGTTTGTGGAACAGTCATCCATGACTTCTGTTCAAACAAAGAGAAAAGTCTAACTACAAAGTGAATGAACCACTTCTGAAATGAGGGACGACCTGCCCCACAACCATTTGAACGTATTACCCAACCTTCACAAGAGAGTAATGGGAAATAATGAAATAAACCATCTCTCCAAATAACTTACTATATATTAGGTTCAGCCTTGACCGGTTAGGATCGCAAGTGGTTTTACATTATGCAATTCTACAGCGGGAAGTATTTATGATAAAAATTCATATTAAATTCACTACCACTGGAAGAGCCTAAATATTTATTGTGTAAGCCTCACTGCACTTCAAATCAGCCTCTATTTCACTGTTTTGTTAAAAATAGAGTTTTACAGTACATTTAATTGAGCATTCCACTGTCATTTGTATATTTCAGATCAGTATCCTATTTCTGTAAGGTTCACAAAAAATTGCACATACTTCAATCAGCAATGGAATTTGGCCTGGAAAAGCAAAAAAATTCAACATCCAAATATTCCACTCTGATGAAATATTGTAAACCTGATTTTATTTTTTTAGTGTGTTTACTGGTATGCCTTACTATGCATCCAGGTTTCTTCAACAGTTCCAATCACATGAATTAATCAAGTGACTATGATGCCAGTGACTGGATTGTGAACCTTCTTGGAGAAGGTTTTATTTTATTTTATTTTTTATTTTATTTAAAATTATATTCCACCTTTTCTCCCAGAGGAGTCCCAAGTTTATTTTACATGCATATATTGTTGTACTACTGCCTTGATATCTTGTATGAATTGGTGGTACATAAGAATAGTCTGTCAAAGTTCCCTGGATCATTTAGATTTTAAAATGACACCATTTTAGTAAAATGACAACAACGTAGCTCTCTTGGAATACCTTAACCAGACCAGTGTATACTTTCTGCCAAGGGAATTTTGAAATATTGTACCCTGATTTGAGGTCAGTGCTAGAGTCTACTAATGCAGCTATCAGTATATGGATATGGGGTAAAAACAGCATACCCACTTAGTCTAGAGGCTGGGTTGTAATGGACAAATCTAGACGTGAGACTAGATTTGGATCCAGATTAAGTCATTCTTACAGCAGACACACTGAAATTAATAGGACTTTAGGTAGCCTTTACAAGCAAGTCCCATTAATTTCAATGGATCTAGTCTAAGCATGATAAACAGAGCGATGCTCACTCCAGCCAGGGAGCAGCGGGGTGGAGCAGAGTGGAAGACAAACCACTGCATCCCAAGACCTGCTGCTCACACTGGTGTGGGTGAAAGAGGTGCTGATTTATGTTTCATTTTTTGAAGCTCCAAGGAGCCACAGTTAAGGGACCTGAGTTTCAAGCCAGTTGGAGACCCATGGGGCTTTGGATCCAGTGGCGATCAGCTGGAGGTAATTTCCTCCTCTAGAGGGTACATATCAGTGGAGGGGGCCACATCAGTGGAGCCCTCCCTGCTGACATGGGCTCCACTTTACCCTCACCTCTGGTTTATCCTAACGCCCTCCAGCAGCAAAGATCAGGGAGTCCTGATTGCATTGTAGATCTGGATTCAAGCCAATATTTACAACAGGAGTGGGGAACCTCAGTCCTGGGAGGGGGACATAGGCAGCCCCCCAGGCCTCTCTGTCTGGCCCTAGGAACTCTTTCCAGGCCATACCCCTCACTGGCCCTGCTTTGCACCCTCCTTGAATGATTTTGCTTGGCTGGAGTGTGTCTTTACTCTGATCATGCCTTTTGCTTGTCTGGATGAAGGGCAGAGAGGGGTATGAGTGTGTGCAGAAACTAGCCTACTGCAGAAAGGTAAAATCTGCATGTATTGCCTCACCTACTTCTACCTCTGGCCTTACCCACACCTGGCAAGTGGACTCAGAAGATTGCCCAGAAGGGAATGTGGCCCTCAGGGCGAAAAAAAGGTTCCCCATCCCTGATGTTTGAGTTATCATTCCACAATTCATTTCAACATGAAAAGATCAGATGGTGAAGCTTTTAATGAGAGCCTCCTCACCCGGGATTTAGTTCAGATTGAGTCGCTTATGATTCAGATTAGGGATGGGAGAGAAATGTGATTCAGTTCACATTTCACGTATCTATCCAATGTGCACTTTCCGAAGCAGCATGAGGACAGAAGCGCATCCGTCCTTCAAAATCTGCAGTTATCCAAATTTTGCGAAGCAATTCTCTAACCAAAGAATGTTTACAAAAATGCATATATTTGGGAAAAGCAGTCATACAATGAATATATAAGTGAAAATAACATACAGCAATTAGGAAAAAATTGCTTGCAAAAATGTGCATGTTAGTCAAAATGCATATAAAATGTATTTAGTATGAGAAATTTATAGTGAGATGCTGAAGAATTTCCATGAGGATTTTTTTTTAAAAAAAATTGCAAATTTCTGCAGAAATGTGGATAACAGTTTAAGATTGGAAAAATGAGAACCAAATTGGAGAGATCCTTCTATCCCTTCTTCAGACCTGACAGCCAGGTGGCTAGCCCACAAAGTGTCTATGCTTCCTAAAATATAGGCATCTATTTAGGATTCATCATCATAAATGTCCGATACAAAAAATGACTGAATTAAGAGGAAGGAAAAAAAGTTTGCGGTCTTACCAATTGCTGTTGTCAGCATAAGCACTTGCTCCATTTTCTTGCCATCATTGTAAAATGCCATGTGCCAAGCTCCCTGGTCCATATATTCTATGAAACCAGTTTCTTGCATGGACGTTAAGATCAGATTCCTGGGTGCATGCTGAGATTCCTCCGAATATCTTGATTCCTGCTTAATTAACTGCTTCCCATCCATCAGTTTTACAAAGTCAAACTGAAACAGCAATCGTAAAAATGATCAAATAGAGTTTTGTGTAAATAAACCTTACAACGATATTAATTTGTTTGCAATTATATGTAAGCATCTTCTTTTCAGCTCCTCCCCTCAGAGAATTCGATTCGTGTGATGTAATTCTATTTATTTTCCCCCTTTTCCATAATGACCTATTACATGAATTGTGAATAATCACATTTGGCACTTTATAGAGGAAAAATAATATAAAAATAATTAAAGATTATTTTATAAGACTTCATATACACTTGCTATGATAAATGAATGTAAAACTGGATTGGACTTTGTACTGATTTTAAATTGCCAATAAAAATTATTAAAATATACATATATAGACTTTTCAACCCTTCAAAGTTAGTTCTAAAACCAAAATGTTTAGGAACTTTACAACATAAGCTGTTTTTCCTGCCCCGCAGACTAACCTGGTGTCCTCCAGATGTTGGACTACAACTCCATCATCCCTGACCACTAACCATGCTGAATGGGGCAGATGGGAGTTGTAGTCTAAAGCATCTGGAGGGCACCAGGTTGGGGATGATTTCCCTAGATAATTAAAAAGCTCTTTTAGTGTTCTCTGTAAATGTGTTGCCAATAATCTGACTGGAATAGAAGCATGGATGTAATTACAACACCTTGGGCAAGTCCTTTAACCGGCTGTCAGGTTTGCACTCAAACTGAAGGTAATTGCACTTAGCAAATACATAACATTCCTTTGAGTGAGCTTCTTAGCTGGTCATCAAACACAGACAGGTGTGAGTAAAGTAACACATTTCCATCTTTAAGGAGAGGACATAGCTCAGCCACAAAGCCTGTGCTTTGCATGCAGAAGGTGCCAGGTTCAACCCCAGGAATCCCCAATCAAAAGAATCTTAAGGAACCAGCAGGGAAAGATTTTTACCTGAGACCCTGGAGAATCTCTGCCAGTCAGAGCGGACAGCAGTGACGGCTGGTGGCTCCACATCAGTGGGACAGTGGAATCCACTCTGAGTTTTAGTCTGAACTTTCAAGGAGCTGCCCGAGGTGCTGAAGTACCTTTGGACTAAAACCTGGAATGGATTCCACTGACATGGACCCACCAGCTGATTTTACTGGACAGTACTGTGCTAGAGGGTCCAAATGTCTCAGAATTATCTATCAACTTTCATAAACAACACACCATGACCAAGCAAAGATTCCAAGAAAAAAAGTGTGTAAGGAGAGGACACGACAGAGGTGCATAAAATGATGCATAGTATGCAGAAAGTTGATAGGGAGACATTTTTCTCCATCTCTTATAATAATAGGTCTCAGGGCCATCCAAGGAAGTACAGAGTTGGAAGACTGAGGATAGACAAAAGAAAGTACTTCTCATGCAGTGATAATCCTTGCACTGACAGGAAGAGTTAGTTGAATACCCCCACTGTTCTTTTTGAAAGAGAGTATCCTTCCTCCAGCTTTTAAAAAATGGTGGTGAAGAAGTTACATATTCTGTGTCCATACATGGGCAAGAGTCTCAGCATGCATGTTTAGAAATACCTGGAAGCATTCCACTACAGCACATGTGGGGCATAAAGTGGCCCACATCCAGCCCTTGTGGGTCTTCCTGTCACCACTGATTTTGCTTCTGTTGAATGTTTCCATTCCCATCACTCCTGCCTGCCAATGAACAGACTGCCTTCTCTGCCACTCTTGCAGCCTGTTTCCTGCAGGGGTTGGCCCTTTGAGAACCTCTTCCAGCAAATGCTATGTCACAAGGGCATCCCTATGCAAAATCCTCCCATAGAAATCAGCTCTCACCAGCCATTGAAAGATCTGTTTGGCAGCCAGGAATAGCAGAATTGTAATGGGTAAGATGGCACAGAGAGGACCCACCCACTGCCATGTGGTCGTTGGAGATAGACAGGTTGCCCATCTCCCTGTCTTACTATTTATGCACTGTTGACTACCACAGAGAGCCCTAATGATGAAAACCAACAAGATCAAAATCAAGACTGCGGGTTTCTGTCTCAGACGGGTGCAGGGGTGAGACTGTTCTGGGACCATCAAGGGGCAAGCATTTCCACCTTCCTTGCCCCATCACTCCTGCTCTTTCTGATATCTTTCTAAGGACTGCCCTTTACCAGGAAGATGAATATATCTGGCTTTTAGTTGTTGCTTTTTAAAAAAATGCTGAGGATTTTTTGTGTCTTAATTTTTTGTAAATGGCACTGTTCTTTTCCTACTTGCATTTTATTATTATTGTTATTGTTGTTATTGTTGTTGTTATTATTATTATTATTATTATTTTAATTTGTATCCCACCCTTCCTCTCAGCAGGAGCCCAGGGCGGCAAACAAGGCACTAAAAACACTTTAAAACATCATAAAAACAAATCTTAAAATACATTAAGACAAAACAGTGTTAAAAACATTTAAGAAACTTTTTAAAAGGGTTAAAAACATTATTAAATACATATTAAGCAATTATGACACAGACACAGACTGGCATAGCTCTCAACTTAAAAGGCTTGTTGAAAAAGAAGTCTTCAAAAGACGCCGAAAAGATAGCAGAGATGGTGCCTTTTGTATTTGTGTGTATTCTTTGTGAGCCGCCTTAGGGGCCTTTTTGGCCAAAGGCAGCATAAAAAAAGAATGAAGAGAGGTAAGCTAAGGGCTTCTAAGGGATTCAGAAATCCCTTCTGTTGAAGTTCCACTGGTGGTGTGTCACACTGAACTGGTTCACACGACATGGTAAGCCAAACTATTGCTTGCAGCTGCTTTCCTCCTCTCTTATCTTTTTTACTGCCTGCACTGTGCCAAACAAAACCAAGATTTGGCTGATTGTGCTGTCCAAACTAGGACTTGTAGTTAAGCTGTCTACAAGCTATGAGCTGCAACCAAGAACAAACCTTGGCCTAACTCTACCCAGCAGTAAAAGAAAAGAGAGAGAGACACCAGGGAGGAGCTTGCTTTGCTATTCCCTAGGAGTCTGCATGTTCACACAGTCTCCCTAAGCCATCATTTCTTTTACTGTTTTTTTTTAATTGCAATTTTAACAAAGAAGGAAAAAGGGGTAAGTAAAATAAATAAATAAGATTGTTAAAATAGAAAATAAGAAAGAAAAAATAAATAATATGTGAATACTATTAATAAACACAATAAACCACCATCAGTTTATATTATGGATATAATAACCATCATTACACGGATCTTAAGTCAAATATCTAAGTGAATATAAACCCTCCAGATGTTAAAAAGGTATCCATGCAAAATTGAAATCTATAGGAAATACGTTCAAATGCAGTCAGGGCAGTGAGGTCCTCAGACCATTGTGTAATAGACGGTAGGTATTTATCCTTCCAGGTTCAACCTATAAGTATCTTAGCAACTGTAAGTACAGCATTCCTGTTCTGTGCAACCATGTCACTGCCAGAAAGACATTGCTGTGGGAGATCATCTCTATGCTTGGTGACCATTCGCCATTTTTTGGAAAGTAACAAAATCCTAGAACTTTCTCTCTTGGCATAAACTGAGAAAGAAATGAGTCTGTCCAGGGCAGACTAAGGAGGAAAGTTAATTTTAGTCAATTTAATAGTGAACATCAACATCTAGTACTGAGATAGCTAACTTTTACAATAAATAAATACCTGTGTATGAGTGGGGGGGATATTGCGTCTCCCATAAATCCCCAACAGAGAGTCCTTTGCCAGAGAAACATTAAATTTCAGGTACATTGGGTGATGGATCATGATCTGGAAACGCCAGAAGAGGCCTGGTGGAATGGCTTGCATTACTTGATCTCCAATTTCAATTTCTCCTGTATCTACTGCTTGTCCTTTCTGAAACACTATTTTTCCAGAAACAAAGGAAAAAAGAGAGAGTTTGCTGTCATTTAAAAGGCATGGGAAGAACAGTTTGCTACTCAATGTAGATTAATTTCTTTAGGGAAAAACATGGCTGTTAGGATATATATTTATACACCACTTGATTGCAAAAACACTGCAAACAGTCTACAAGAAACATTAACATTATCAATTAAAACAATTAAGGACAAGTAATTAAAAACATGTTTTAAAAAGAAATGTTAAAAAAAGCAGTAGACTAAAAAGAGATTAAAACCCAACATCTATGTGTCTGGACAAGCCTAGCTAAACAAATGTTTTAAGCAGGTGCTGAAAAGAATAGAGCTATGACACCTACCTGATGATAACAAGCAGGAAGCTCCAAAGTGTAGATGCTCCCACACTAAAAGAATGATTTCTTACAAGAGTGGGATGAGTATTATGTGGCACCTGTTACACTGCCCTTTCCACAGATTGAAGTGGTTGAGGGGGCACATATGAGGTAAGGCGATCCCACAAGTATGAAACCCATTTATTTGCATGGAGTATTTGCAGCTACATAAAATGTCTCTAGTGATTGGAGAAAAGCCCTAATACAGGTCCAGAAATACCAGTTCTTATAGCTTTCTATAGTGGTCGCTTGGCTATCAACAACAACAAAAAGAGGGAATGCATCACGAAAAAAATAAGAAAAAAGTCACAGGTTTGCATAACATGTGCATCCGCTTATGTAGATGTATAGATACAGAATTCTGAAACAGCAACTGTAATTTCAGTAGAAATAAAAAAATAGGTCTCACTATAGTGGGGAACAGGTGGCCTGTGTACCTGCTCGGTCTGGGACCAGGTATTAACTGTGATGGGCAACTTCCAAGACCTCTGCTAGGGTTCTTTATCTATAAATCTAACTTGTACTAGACAGACTTTCAAATCTAAGACTCCTTCCAATAGAGGAATTTCATCTGATCCTCCAAGTAGAGGACAATCTTCTGTAAAGGAGGGTGCATGCTCACCCTAGAGAGCAATATTGTCCACAATGGCAAGGATGCAACTACTGGCGTTGCTCATTAACCTCTTCGGCATTGTCCCTGTGCTCTTAGAAGCCTCCCCACAACTGGGAACCTGGCATCATCAGTGTTCCAGATCACAAAGATGCTTTCAACCCCTCTTCAGACCTTCCTGTTCAACATGGGAAAGACAGGGATGGAATGAGCATGCCTGGGAACATTAGAGGCTGGGCCAAAGCACAACCCCTCAATACAGTTTTTTTACCAGCACATGGTCAGGCTGAATGCCCAAAGAGAGCTCATGAGGTCCACAACTGAGATCTGTACATCCCAGAGGCAGAGACCCTCAACCATTCAACCAACCAATGAGGAAGGGTTGAGGAATCTGCACAGCTTTGCTCATTCCTTTAAGAATTTCTTAGTTAGGGTATGCCCTCCAAGTTCTACTCATTTGCTTTTCCCAGCATGCTTTTGTTTCAAGCTGTCCCTACATCAGGAGCTTGGACATCTTCTCTTGGACATAACAGAGAAGTTAAGAGTACTTTCTACTTGTCCCCACCTCATTTTTTTTATCATATCTGAAATAACTTATATTCCAATTGGTTCCTGGCAGCTGAGCCTTTCAATTGTCTGCAAGGCAGAGATAAATATCCGGTTGTCAGCCTCAATGATGGACAGTCAACTTGTGAACAGTTCCCAATATTCATTTTCATATATATATGAAAATTAATACTCCCAATGGGGATCCATTGAATCCAAATTCTCCAGCCTCAAATTAAACCATAAGACAAACAGGAACAGGCATCATT
This sequence comes from Rhineura floridana, assembly GCF_030035675.1. Lineage (NCBI taxonomy): Eukaryota > Metazoa > Chordata > Lepidosauria > Squamata > Rhineuridae > Rhineura > Rhineura floridana. Next base: position 14,944,024 of record NC_084495.1, on the reverse strand, counting down.
TTCCAGTTTCAAAGGCATTTCAGATTTATTCATTTGTTTTTGTTTTTTTGCTTTTTGTTTTAGAGCATGTGTACCCTGCTGTTCAGCCAAAAAGGTTCCCAGAGTGGCTGACACACAATCAGTTAAAACAGGATAGCTCCTGCCTGCAGGCTTACAATCTAAAAGACATGACTCAAAGGAAAAAGGGAGATATTGACTTAAAGTAAACTGTTTACAAGCCATTGCCCATAAGGTTAGGCAAAATGAGAAAATATATTTTTGATGCCATTGACATATAGTAAGAAGAGTCAATTGCATTGTTTTAGTACAATAACTCTAAGGTCAAGGACACAACAATGTGTTTAACGGTAATGGTAATGCTGGTCAGGGCTGATGGCCTTTAAATAAGATTGTAACTGCTTTACTTTTTAAAAAGAAAGTTTAAAGATCTTCTGTTCTACTGGGAGATGAAACAATATATTGTTATATCAGATTATATTATTCAGACAAGACATGATACTGTTATGGAAATGGCCTCTTCTTAGAAGTACTGTCCATCATTCACCCACTTGCAGTAAACCTTACTACTTGTATCATTGTAAAGTAAAACACATAAATGTTATGCCTATGGGATGGTTTACATAATCAAAAGTGACTTCATCCTCTTCACTGGGTGGAAAACCTGCTGGCTAGTAAGGATAGACAATGTGTCTTCCTCCACATTTTTGCTAGACTACAACTCCCATCATCCCTAACCATTGGTCATGCTGGCTGGGGCTGATGGAAGTTGGAGTCCAACAACATCTGGAGGACACCACATTGTCTACCCTTACTAACCAGCAGCTGACCTCTGGGGTTTCATGGAGGGTTTTTCCCCAGTCCTAATTAGGGATGGCAAGGATTGAAACTGGGACCTTCTTCATACAAAGCAGGTGCTATTCCAAGCTTGCATAAAATTGGTTTCTGTGTTGGATATCTCAAGGAGTAATCTGGAAATGCTTTTCTTCTGTCACGTGACAAGCTTTCTAAAACAGCAGTGCTTTTCATTCTCTTGACATTTTCCCCTTCACTTCAGTGCATCTTGTTCATGATTTATTTTTTTTAGATTTTATATATATATTAAAAACATTTAAAAATGTATTGTTGTTATCGTTATGTGCCTTCAAGTCGATTACATCTTATGGCGACCCTATGAATCAGTGACCTCCAACAGCATCTGTCATGAACCACCCTGTTCAGATCTTGTAAGTTCAGGTCTGCGGCTCCTATCACAAATACATTCTCCTGCTTTTTGTACATTATTTTTGAACATACTGACAGCAAAGACAAGATCCTAATCACTGATATCTCAAGGCTTCAAGAAATTGAAAACCTGAGCAACAAAGCACCAATTATCCTCCCAGGGAAATGCCCATGAGCAGATCATCACTGATTCCTGAAACAATCAATCTCATTACACTTCCCTGCTAAGCACCAGCCATCAGTAGGATGTCTCGATATTTTAATCATAGTGCAACCTATTAAAATACTAACATAACCACATGGCAGAGTATTCTGAAATGCTACCTTATAGGAACCAGCTCTGTCAGTGTGCAAAATTTGATTGTCATTAGAATTTCTCATTAATGAGAGCTTATTTCTCCCATGATAGGAGCCCATACAAACATGCTAAGTCCCTTTCCACCATTACCAGCCTGAACTGACAGGAACCAGGAAAAAGCATCTCTACTTTCTTTGGCCAGATGCGAAAACCAGCTAATAATAAGAAATAATACCCAAGATGTGATGCAAGATGTAAGCACCACCAAATTTCTTTGAAAAGCCATCAAATTATCTGCCTCCCTGGACAGAGAGTCTGACAACCGCTATGGTCCCCCAAACTGAGTTCCACATCTGTGGCATCTCCCCAATAATAGAGTTTGGGTTAATTACACAAAACAGCAAAATTAAAGTATTATTCATTCCCTTCTGATATTCTTTCTGCCCTAGGAGGGAACACAAGCTGCCAAGTTATTTCTGAGAAGATACCAGGCAAAAATGGATGCCTAACAGAAACAACAATTTTTATTGCTAAGAACCATCTAGGAAAGTAGCCTAGCCAACTTCCTCAGTCACAGTGCCATCTAGAGGTTGAAAACGCGCATAGCAACCTAAATCAGGGATCACCAACCTCTTTATTCCTCATGAGTGTATTTGCATTTTTTATAGGCCCCACCTCCTGTCCTGGGTGCCACCTCATCTAGTCTTCTCCCTCTTCCCCAAGGTCAGTGTCCCTCCCCCTCATTCCAAGAGACAGAAATAGAGAAAGTAAGCAGATACACACTTCACGTTTCCAAGGGATCTGGGTAAAAGTTGGATCCAGTAGAATTAACCTGAGCCTTGAAAAGCATGTAGAGCTGAAAGATGAAATGGGAATGAGTGTCTTGTCTTTTGACTGAGTCCCTTGTCTTCCTCCTTCAGCTCTATGTACTTTTCAAGGGACAAAAATGTAACCACCCTCACCACCTCATGATCAAGGGGGCAGTGAGTGGGGGCTTCATGGGCACCAGAGAAATACCACAATTGCCCCATTGCACCCACGGGCACCATGTTGGTGACACTTGGTTTAAATATATGAAAAAGAAAGGGATGTACCTTTCCTGTCAGTTTTATCGGAAACTTTCCCTCCGATAGGCGAGTAAGTTGTGTCCACGGACTCTGTTCCCTGGCTTTCTTTACTGACTCCATTTTCATAAAGTTGCCCTTCGACAGGCTGCAGTTGCCAAGTTAGGCCAAATAAATGTACTGCTGTTAAATAGGGGGAAGGGGGAGAGAGAAGGAAAGAGAGAGAGAAAAAGAACCACAATAAATTGATGCCCACCTTTGTTACATGAAGAAAGAAGGTAGTGGGGAAGCTTTTGCAGAAGTCCATTATTATATACTTGTGTTTGGAATAAATTGGAATTCTAGGTATGCTAATTTCACCTTAAACTAAATGTTTAATTCGTTTCCACACTTTCCTTTTGAAGACCAGCCAACATGGGATGATGAATTACCTCAGCAATTAACCAAAAAATGCTTGCAGTTCAAGGGACAAAAGCTTTGTAAGGAAGATACTGTGTGGACATTTGTAAAGCTGTATCTGTGGGTGAAGCAACACACACTACCACAACCTTTTGCATTTAAAGCCTGGAGGCTGTTTCTCCTCTGCAAACTGGAGCTTGGATGACATAATTTGCAGTGAAACAGGGGTATTTTGGGGGGGGAGTTGGGGAAGGGTGCTTTACCCTCCCATCACCCACCACTTCTCTCCCCTCTCCCACTCATCCATACAAGTGATTCCTCTCCCTCTACCCTGGACTCCAGCCTCTTCTTAACATCTAATAGGTGTGACATCTGGGCTGGTATGGGGAAAACAACAGCCATGGTGGCTGGTGGCTCCATGTCAGTGGGGAAGTGGAATACATTCCAGGTTTTCGTCCAGACTTCTAAGGAGCTGCCCAACCTTGGACAGCTCCTTGAAAGTTCCAACTAAAATGCAGAGAAGATTCCTCTGCCCCACTGACATGGAGCCACCATTTGCTGCTGAACAAAGGACGGTGCAAGAGTTGCATGAAAACCAAGAGCCAAGGAAAAAGTTAAGGAATGTCCTCTTTCCTAAAGCTGAAAATTCCAGCCCTAGTTTGAATAGGAAAAGCAGAGTATGGGCTTTCACTCTGTATTAAACCCATTAAAATGCTCAGAATTAGGGCAGGAGCAGGCAACTTTTTTAAAAAAAAAATGTATGCAGATAAGGTATGGGTAGGGTCAGGCAAACCCATCAATTTCAGTTTCTCATGTTCCAGTCTTAAATTCAGTTCTCCACATTTCCACATCAGTTTGCAATTTTTGAAAAAAGTCCTCATGAAAATTCTTCAGTATTTAAGTGTGGATTTCTCCTAATATACACATTTGTATGCAGTTTTGCCTAATGTACACACTGTTGCAAAGCATTCCCCCCTAATATAATGCATTTCGGTATGCCTGTGCATACACATTACGTGGCTTGAGAACTGCATTGCAATATTTTGGCAACGTTCAAATTTGAAAGGATGGCTGTGCTTCGGTTCTCATATTGTTCTGGAAAGTGCAAAGTAGGTTAGCCTTTAAATGTGAACTGATTGGATTTCTCCACCATCATTAGGTGTGAGTATCTGATGGCTTTAGTTGTTGTTTGCACCCTGTGGTGCCCTGAAAACTGTTTTCCTAAGGACATTGATTTCAGATGATTCTGAATATTCTGACAACAAAGCCATTTATCCAATGCTGCCTCCTTCCAAGTGGCACATTGCTGCTGCTTCTTTATGTCAATATGTCTGGATAATGTGAGACAGGGTGTCAAGCAACCTTCCCAGAATTACAGTTCTTGAGCGCAAGAGAGTGTGAGAGAAGAAGCAACTACTGAAATCTCCTGGGCTCAAAAACTGTAATTGTGGGAAGGTTGTTTGTTAAAAAGAAAAAGAAAAAAAAAGGCCAGAATGGTCCTCAATATCTTTATGCATTCTGATAGGATCCCTCCGTAGCTTAAGTTTACCCATATCACCTGGATCAAAGCATGCTCCAATGAACCAAAGCAATAAGGGTACATCCTTCTGGAAAGGTGAAAGAAGCTTCTTATGATGATAAATTTATTTAGCTCCAGTACTGACAAAGAATCACAGTCTATACTTAGCTGACTTGCTACTGAAAAAAATATTCCCAGCTGTTTGAATCTAGCAAATGAAAGGCAACCGGGGAATGAGGATTGCCAAGTCAATCTGACCCAGGAAACAACATCTTCCTCACTTCACATTCCTTTTTACAGTAGAGACAGACAGATTTGTTTGTTTCCTAGGTTACACTGGGAGAGAACAAAATAGAGTATTCTGTCGGGAGCACAGAACAGGAGAATGGAGTATGTTGAAAGAACGCATGCCAGTCTAGAACAAAGAGGAACATTTGCACTGCCACATTTTGTTTCAGATCCAACATCTAAAAGGGAATATGAAACATTATAAACAAACCAACCAACACACAAACCAGGGCACTGTTGGGTACTGGGCTCCTGCTGGGAGGAATGGCAGGATACAAATTAAAGAATAAATAAATAAATAAATAAATAAATAAATAAATAAATAAATAAATAAATAAATAAAGCTCCCATTTTTGGATCACGTTTTCAACTTGTTATTTTTAAAGGTCACAAAGCAATTTGGACACTGAGATGTAATATTTGGCTTGGCATTGTGCCCCACCTGTAACTAAGAATCTATGTAAGGATGTCTCAAGACTGTCACTATTTTGCAGGAAGTATTCAAGCACATACTGGAATTTTAGGTTCGTGCAATCAAACTGATGGAAATGCTCTGCTCTGTAGCATAACAAATCCACGTTAAGAAAGAAACACAACTTTTTGTGGTTAGGAAAGTGAAGGGGAACTGAACTGAAGAGAGCGGGATAGACAACTTATGCATGGGAAGAAATATGAACACCCGGCAAACAGACAAGGATGAATAGTCAATAAAGACTGCCGTAGTCCAACCGCTGTGTAAGCTTTGTGAAAGCAAGACAGGATGCTCCATAAACAGGTCATCGGAAAAAGCCCCATATCTGTCCATACATATTTTATTCAATCAGGTGAGCCCTCACCTGCAGTTTGAGTGGTACTGCCTGCACTTCATGTATCACTTCATAAGGACTAGGCCTTCACATCAATTAGAACAAGAAAGGATAGTAGGCAAATATACTCTTTTTTTCAACAACAGAACCAGTTCAACTCCACAAGAGATGGTGCAGGCCAATGTGAAGAGTAGTAGTAGTGGGAGACTCCCTACTGCTTGGGATTGAAGCCCAAGTATGCTGAGAAGATCCATGGACTCATTAGGTATGCTGCCTTCCTGGAGGATGGATTAGAGATGTGACAGAAGGGTTGTCATTGCTCATAAAGCCCATTGACAGATATCCCTTTCTTCTCATCCATGTGGGTATGAATGATACTGCCAAGTGGATCTACAAAGAAATCACATCAGACTTTGAAACTCTGGGAAGGAAACTCAAGACCTTTGGGGCTCAGATAGTTTTCTCCTTCATCCTTGTGGTACTTAGAAGAGGAACAGAAAGGAAAAGAAAAATGCTCCAGGTGAATGACTGGCTATGAAGGTGGTGCCAATGCGAGAGATTTGGAATCTGGGACCACGGGCTACGCTTCCTGAAAGATGGACTGCTGGCAAGTGATGGGTTGCACTGCACCTCACAAGGGCTGGGAAGAATGTGTTTGGCCACAGCATGGAGAATTTAATCAGGAGGGCTTTAAACTGAATCCTAAGGGGGAGGGAGACATAAACTTGGTGGTAAAAATGAACAAAGGTTTCTGCACAGTGAGAGGAACTGAGGGAATGGCTCTAATGGGGTCCAGTAACAGTCTTCATAAAAATGTAGGAGGAAGCCAAGTCATAAATCACATAGTCTTCAATGTCTGTATACTAATGCTCAGAGTATGGGAAACAGAATGAACTTGAACTCTTAATACAGGGGAGTAAATATGACTTGATAGGTGTAACTGAAACTTGGTGGGATGACTCCCATGACTGGGAGTCATAAAGTGATTGAAGGGTATAACTTGTTCAAAAAAGAACAGAAGGAATAGAAAGGGAGGTGAAGTCTCACTATATGTTAAAATACATACATCCCTGCACAGAAATACAGGAGGACGAGCTTGGTAGCTCCACTGAGAGTATCTGGATTAAAATAAATGGGGCAAGGAACAAAAGGAACATGATGGTGGTTGGAGTCTACTACCGACCACCCAATCAATGAGAAGATGAGGATGAAACTTTTGAAAAGCAAATTGCCAATGTTTTGAGGAAGCATGATGTAGTAGTAATGGGGGACTTCAATTACCCTGATATCTGTTGGGAAACCAATTCTGCCAAACACGGCCCAAGAAATTCCTGACTTGTGTGGAAGATAACTTTCTCCTACAGAAAATGGAGGAAGCAGCTAGAGGATCAGCTATTCTTGACTTGATTCTAACCAAGAGGGATGATTTGATGGATGAAGTGGCTGTTACAGGAACTCTGGAGGAAAGTGACCACACTATACTAGAGTTCTTGATTTCAAAGGAAGCAAAAGCTGGGATTAGCCATACACGCACTCTGGACTTCAGGAAAGCTGATTTTAAAAAACTCAGAACAATGGTTCTAGGGCAAGCGGCCCTTATGAGAAAAGGAGTCCATGATGGGTAGGAGTTTCTAAAACAGGAAATTCTAAAGGCAGAATGACAAACAATTCCATCAAGGAAAAGAGGGGGAAGACAGCAGAAGAAGTCATTGTGGTTTCACAGAAAACTTACAGATTACCTGAAAACAAAAAAGGATGCATACAGTAAGTGGAAGGAAGACAAGACCATAAATGAAGAGTACAGACAGGTAGCACTGAATTGCAGGGATGGTGTCAGGAAGGCTAAAGCTGAGAATGAGTTGAGGTTAGTGAGAGATGCCAAAAGCAACAAAAAAAGCTTTCTTCAGGTATATCAATAGGAAAAGACAGAGAAAAGAAATGGTGGAACAGCTACCCCATGAGGATGGCAAAATGATAACAGATAACAAAGGAAAGGCAGAAGTGCTCAATTCCTACTTTGGCTCAATCTTCTCCCAAAAGAGGGTCTATGACCCTCCTGGGAAACATGAAGTTGAATGGGTAGGATTACAGCTTGAGATTGATAGACAAATGGTCAAAGAATACCTAATCACTTTGAACAAGTTCAAATCTGCAGGGCCCAATGAACTGCATCCTAGAGTATTGAAGAAACTGGCTGAAGAACTCTCAGAACCGCTGTCTATTATATCTGCGGAATCGTGGAGGATGGGCGAAGTGCTGGATGACTAAAGGAGGGCTAATGCTGTCCCTATTTTCAAAAAAGGCAGAAAGAGGAACCTGGGAACTACAGACCAGTCAGCCTGACATCGATCCCCAGGAAAATTCTGGAGCAGATTATAAAGCGATCAGCCTGTAAGCACCTTGAAAACTGCAGTGATTACTAGAAGCCAACATCTGCCTGACTAATCTTATCTCATTTTTTGATCAGGTTAACCACTCTGGTAGACTGTGGGAATGCTGTGGAGATAATATATCTCAACTTCAGCAAAGCTTTTGACAATCTGATTAGCAAGCTATCTGAATGTGGGCTGAATGGAACAACTATCAGGTGGATCCACAGTTGGCTACAGAATCACACTCAAAGAGTGCTTATCAATGGTTCCTTCTCAAATTGGGGGGGAGGTAATGAGTGGGGTACTACAGGGCTCACTCCTGAGTCCATTGCTCTTCAGCATTTTTATTAATGACATAGAATCATGGAATTATAGAATAGTAGAGTTGGAAGGGGCCTATAAGGCCATCAAGTCTAACCCCCTGCTCAGTGCAGGAATCCAAATCAAAGCATTCCTGACAGATGGCTGTCCAGCTGCCTCTTGAATGCCTCCATTGTCGGAAAGCCCACTACCTCTCTAGGTAATTGGTTCCATTGTCATATGGCTCTAACAGTTAGGAAGTTTTTCCTGATGTTCAGCTGAAATCTGGCTTCCTGCAACTTGAGCCGATCATTTCGTGTCCTGCACTCTGGAGTGATTTAGAAGAGATCCTGGACCTCTTCTGTGCGGCAACCTTTCATGTACTTGAAGAGTGCTATTATATCCCCCCTCAGTCTTCTCTTCTCCAGGCTAAACATGCCCAGTTCTTTCAGTCTCTCCTCATAGGGCTTTGTTTCCAATTCCCTGATCATCCTTGTTGCCCTCGTCTGCACCAGTTCCAGTTTATCTGCATCCTTCTTGAAGTGCGGAGACCAGAACTGGATGCAGTACTCAAGATGAGACCTAACCAGTGCTGAATAGAGGGGAACTAATACTTCACGTAATTTGGAAACCATACTTCTGTTAATGAAGCCTCATATAGCATTTGCCTTTTTTGCTGTGGCCAAACACATTCTTCCCAGTCCTTGTGAGATGCAACCCATCACTTACAGTCCATCTTCCAAGAAGCATAGCCCGTTGTCCCAGAATCCAAATCTCTCACATCGGCACCACCTTCGCAGCCATTCATTCACATGGAGTATTTTTCTTTCCCTTTCTACTCCTCTTCTAAGTACTGGAAGGATGGATGAAAAAACTATCTGAGCCCCAAAGTCCTTGTGTTTCCTTCCCAGAGCTTCAAAGTCTGATGTAATTTCTTCATAGGTCCGTTTGGCAGTATCATTTGTTCCCACTTGGATGAGGAGAAAGGGATACCTGTCGGTGGGCTTGATGAGTGATGGCAACCTTTCCGTCACATCTCTAATCCATCTTCCTGGTAGACAGCATACCTGGCGAGTCCATGGATCTTCTCTGCATACTTGGGTTTTGATCCCATGCAGTAGGGAGTCTCCCACTACTAGTACTCTACTCATCTTGTTGTGGGTCGTGGTTTCATTGCCCCTGTTTGATTGAGCTGCAGCCTCTTGCTCATTGTCGCACAGGGTCTCCTGTAATTCTTCCACCACAGGCTGTCCTCCAGTCTCATCCTCAAGTGGTTGAAACTGGTTCCATAGTTCCACTTGGATAAGGGATGCTTATCAAATTTGCAGATGATACAAAATTGGGAGGAGTAGCTAATACCTTGGAAGACAGAAACAAAATTCAAATGGATCTTGATAACCTGGAGCATTGGGCTGAAGACAACAGAATGAAATTTAACAGGGATAAGTGTAAAGTTCTACACCTAGCAAAAAGAAACCAAATGCAGTTATAAGATGGAGAATACTACTCAACAATACTACATGTGAGAAGGATCTTGGGATTTTTGTTGATTATAAGCAGAATAAGAGCTAACAGTGTGATAAGGCTGTAAAAACAGCAGATGCTATTTTATGCTGCATTAACAGAAGTATAGTTTCCAAATTGCGTGAATATTGGTTGTTTTATTCGGCACTGGTTAGGCCTCATCTTGAGTACTGCATCCAGTTCCGGACACCATACTTTAGGAAGGATGTGGGGAAACTGGAACAGGTTCTGAGGAGGGCAACGAGGATGATCAGGGGACTGGAAACAAAGCCCTATGAGGAGAGACTGAAATAACTGGGCATGCGTAGCCTGGAGAAGAGAAGATTGAGGGGAGATATGATAGTACTCTTCAAGCACTTGAAAGGATGTCACACAGAAGAGGGCTGGGATCTCTTCTTGATCATCCAAGAGTGCAGGACACAGAATAATGGGCTCAAGTTGCAGGAAGCCAGATTTCAGCTGAACATCAGGAAAAACATCCTGATTGTTAAGAGTGGGACAACAATGGAACAAATTACCTAGGGAGGTGGTGGTCTCTTGAACACTGGAGGTATTCAAGAGGCAACTGGACAGGCCCCTGTCAAGTATGCTTTACCTTGGATTCCTGCATTGAGCAGGGGGTTGGAGTTGATGGCCTTGTATGCCAAATCTATGATTCTATGATTTTATGACTCCAGGGATGAAGACACAGAATCTGCTCAGCCTGCCTCCATCTTCAATGCATTCAGTACTGAAATAATGCAAAAGTTAAGTGGGAAATGTCCTTACGAGTGCCCCTCAAATTCTACCTGCCATTTTAGGGCAGAATTGGGATACTGTGCTCTTAATGTGATTATTAAGGCATAATAACAGCCCGCTGGATCAGGACAGTGGCCCATCTAATCCAGAATCTTGTTCTCACAGTTGCCTTATCATCTGTGAATTTGTCTAATTAAATTTAAATTGTATTTTTTTAAAAAATGTGTTTTTAAATTTGTATATTTGTTTTTAATGTTATTAATTGTTGTAAACTGCCCAGAGAGCTTGGGCTATGGGGAGGTATACAAATGTAAATAATAATAATAATAATAATAATGATGATGATGATGATGATGATGATGATGATAATGATCATAATCCTTTAAAGCCATTAACATTGTTGGTCATCACTGCCTTTTGTAGGAGCCAATTCCATAGTTTAACTATGCGCTGAGTAAAGAAGTACTTCCTTTTGTCTGTCCTGAATCTTCCAACATTCAGCTTCACTGGATGTCCACGAGTTCTAGTGTTATAAGAGAGGGAGAAAACTTTCTCTACTTTCTCAATGCCATACATAATTTTATACACTTCTATAATGTCACCTCTGACTCGCCTTTTCCAGCTCTACAATATCCTTTCTGAGGTGAGGCAGCTAGAATGATACACAGTATTCCAAATGGAGTCGCACCATAGATTTGTATAACAGCATTATTTTCAATACTTTTTCTAATGATCCCTAGCATTTTTTTTAACAGAGGCTGTACACTGGGTCGATATCTTCGTTGAACTATCTACTATGACCCCATGGTTTTATTCCTGGTCATTCACCGCCAGTTCAGACCCCATGAGCATATATGTGAAATTAAGATTTTTTGCTCCAATGTGCATAATTTTGCACTTGTTTACACTGAACTGTATTTGCCACTTTGCTGCCCATCCACACAGTTTGGAGAGATCCTTTTGGAGCTCTTCACGATTCTTTTTTTCTTCAACAACCCTGAACAATTTAGTATAGGACTTACTCTTGCAGAAGCCATGCTGGTTCTGCTTCAGCAAGGCTTGTTCTATATGTTTGGTTATTTTACCTTTAACCATACTTTCTACCAGTTTTCCTGGGACAGATGTTAAACTAACAAGCCTGTAATTTTGGCCGCTTTCCAGTTCTTAGGTAAGGAGGCGGACCTGAGGAACAAGATACATATTCTTGTTAGAAGATCAGCAATCATACATTTGATTTCTTTGAGAATTCTCGGATGGATGCTATCCAGACCTGGTGATCTGTCCATTTTTATTTTACCCTTTAAGATAGAAAAGTATTTCTTGTTACCGCTCTTTGCCTCAGTTCCTCAGGCTCCCTTCCTGCAAAAGTTACTTCAGGCACAGGGATCTGCCCTATATCCTCCGCTGTGAAGGCAGATGCAAAGAATTCATTTAGCTTTGCTGCAATCTCTTTATCCTGCTTTAGCACACTTTTGACTCCCTGTCATCCAAAGGGTCCAACCACCTCCCTAGATGATGTCCTACTTTGAATGTATTTAAAGACTTTTTTGTTGTTGCTGGGTTTTTTTAGCAATGTCCTCCTCAAAATCTTTTTTAGCATCCCTTATTGTCTTCTTGCATTTCTTTTGCCAGAGTTTGTGTTCCTTTTTATTCTCCTCATTCAGTTTACTGAAGGAAGCCTTCTTGTCTCTAATAGTGTATTTGATTCTGCTCATTAACCATGCCAGCATCCTCTTGGTAGTATCTTTCCTGATTTGTGGTATACACTTCAGTTGATCTTCTCATACTGTGTTTTCAAGCAACAAGACATAGGAAGCTGCCTTATACCACATCAGACAACTGATCCATCTAGCTCAGTATTTTCTACACTGCCAGGCAGTGGCTCTCCAAGATTTCAGACAGGGTTCTTTCCCAGCCCTATCTAGAGATGCCAGGAATTGAACCTAGAACCCTCTGCATAGAAGGCTACAGCCATTGAGCTTACAGCCTTTGTCCTGCAAGGCACAAGAGTTTGACAACTGAAATAAGTAACCGCATTGTACTTTTTTAAAAAAAATGAAAAGAAACCCTTGGCATGTCCAGGTAACAGATTATTTATCTTTCAAATGGTGTCATATATTTGGGAAAGGATCCTTCAACATTATACAAGGTTTATGGTTCTCTCTCTGTCTCCTCCCCACACTGTGTAGTAGCAGTACCTTTTTTTTTTTTTTTGCAGATTACATTTTGTAAACTGGATTAACCCACCATCTGCTACAAAGCCAATGATTAAATTGAATTTTCTTATCTACCTTCTGTGTAAGCACAGCTTGTCAACTGATGTACTGCAAAGTTTGGCAGTGAACAAAATATGAAGCTTGGCTGAAACACAACAGACTCCCCAAAGAGGATCCATGAACTAAAACTGAAATAAATAAATCAGTGCAGTATGTATTTATCAAGCTGACATGACTTATCATCCAGGTGAGTGGGGGAAATGGAACTGGTAAGAATAGTTTCCAAATGAATAACTTTAGCCTAGTTGTCTCAATGAGGTCCTTGGCATTTGCCAACCATGTTAAAGTTTTCTTAAGTTAGGAATTATAATTGGAAAATGTCGCAGGAGCATTGGATTCTTGCAAACTAGGTCTGCTTGTAGGACACCTGAAGACCATTTTCCCAGGCTCCTTCAAACCTGGGATGTAGCTCTGTTCTCTGTCCATTAAGAACATAACAATGAGCCCCTCTGGTTTAAGCCAAAGACGATCCAGTCTAGCATTGTTTTCACAATGGCCTACCAGATGCCTATGGGAAGCCCGCAAGCAGGACCTGAGTGCAAGAGCACTCTCTCCACTTTCACTTCCCTCTGATAGTGCAGGTAATATATAGCCATCATGCCTAGCAGCCACTGATAGCCCTATCCTCCATGAATTTGTCTAATCCTCTTTTAAAGCCATCCAAATTGGTAGCCATCACTATTTCTTGTGGGAGCGAATCCCAAAGTTGAACTATGCACTATGTGAAGAACCACTCTCTTGAGACTTTTGTGGTGATTTGTGCTTGTTGGACCCTGGGTGTTGAGCCTGGGTGGATGGATGGAGTCCTGGGCGAGATCCAGGAGGTTGGGGGATGTTGAGTGGGGAAGTGCAAAGGACCTGTTTTGGTATTTGTTTGCTAATGTGTAGTACTATTTCCATTATGGTTTTATATTATTTTTATAACATTTGTAGTTCCAACATTCAGCTTTATTGGATGTTCCTGAATTCTAACTTTATGAGAGAGGGAGAAAATGTCTCTCTATCCAAAGTCCAAGCCACAAGCTATTGCAATTGGAATATACAAAAAGTAGAAACCGGATAAACAATTTGATAACATTGCCTGACTGAAATCCTGAAATTTACATGAGATGAAAACTGACAAATTTACTATACAAAATTTGTCAACATAAAACAACTAACAGATAAAACTATGAACTGAACAAAAACTGTATCAGACTGAAACTCAAGGGGCCATTATGGATCTTGTTTTAATGACACCCACTAAAAATTGATGTCACAAGCTTCTCTTGCTCTGCAAGAAGAAAAGACACATAGAAATTATGCAAAGCCACTTTCTCCACATCATGCATAATTTTACACACTCTGTCATGTCCCTTCTTATTTGCCTTCTTCTCTGAGTCTTCGATGGCCACAGTCTAATCCTCTTTTAAATCCATCCAAATTGATAGCTCTCACTAGTCATCTGGGGTCGTAGGGGGATGTAGACCCCTTAGTTTTTTGGTATCAAGGTTCCAGCCAAGTCCCTACATACAAGCCAATCATCATGAAAGGGGAGCATGTTAGCCACTGAGAAGAGTCCTTATGCTTTCATGCTCATTGGAGCCAATCAGAGTGAAGGGAGGTGAATCAGCCACTGAGAGAACTCTTCTCAGTAGCTAACATAGAGACTCCTCTTGCATGCTGATTGGTTCCCAGGGAGTGTGGTAATACAAACAGAAGCCATTGAAGTGGAGTGTGGATTCAGAGACAATGCGGAGAGCATGGGAGATGAGTGAAAGTGGAAAAGGGGATATGTGGTGTGACTATCATGAAGGGACCCAGCACTCCTGAATTTGCCATGCACTACTGCCTTCCAGATAAAAAATCCAGATAAAAATTATGAACAGCATGTTCCACAGAGAAGGAGGCAAACAAAATAGAACAGCATGGTAGAGGTGGAAGCTGTTCAGCATCAGGCGACAATAGCTGAAGTGGGTGTCACCTTCCCAACTGTCATCACAGTCCTACTGAAGGATCACCTGGACCTGGAGGGAGAAAGATTTCAAGAGTTCTCAACTGGGAAGTTTTAGCTCAAAACGGTAGGGTGCAAAAAACAGTGATGTTGTTAGGAAATTATTCACAAGGGATTTTTTTTTGGGGGGGGGGAAGAGATGCCTGGCAGCAGTTTTGATTTTCATTTCCATTTCTTTGTTCCCTTTTTAAATTTACCATCACTATAAGTAGTACTAGAGCTTCTCTTGGCCTCTGTCACCCCCCCCCATGTATCCTCAGAATAATGCTATGGGTTTTCTTCTTTTTCTATGTAGCATTTTCCCATAGATGTGTTTTTTGGGGGTATGGGAGTCACTGCCAAGAGTACTGCAGCCACTGTCATCACTTTTTAGTAGCGGCAAAAAAAAATGCAAAAGAAAATGCCACTGATGGTAACCCCTCCCCCCCAAATACTTATAAATGATGCCCCCCTGAAAAAATCAGCAACATGGCTCCCCCAAATTTACTGCCTGCAGATGTGATGGGAAGTTTTCAGCTAGCAGAGGAGAAGAAATGTTTCCTCAGTCTGTCAGTTAACGCGTTGGAAAAAAAAATGTGCAACAGGATATATATTTGCTGTCGTTTAGCCCATTATAAGCATGGAAGGCGTTTTCAGCAAACAAACTTTGTGAATCTCAAAAGCGTATCTATTCTTGTATGGGTTTAATGAAACATTAGCTTCAGCACTTTTTTGTGGAGAGAAGATTCATAAATACAATTAGTGGTTACTAGCTATAGGAAGAGGCTCTATTTTGCAAAGCACATTTCCCTCTTTCATAGCTCAGTTGCTATGGTCCCTTGTGATATTCCATTATTATAAGGTAATACTGTTGTTATTGACCTTTATTTAGACGAAGTGATCTTTCATCTAATTGTTATGCCACTAATTGAATTAAAAACTGGCAGTCTGTTCAGTGTGGTGTGGGAGACTGGGCACTGATGTTGGACAGGGAAGAGCAAATTTCTTCTAATGTAAGACCTTGGGCCAATAACTATCTCACTGGGAGAAATTGGGCCATGACTATCCCCCAACACATGATGGTTATGAGAATAAAATGGGGAAATCTACATATTTATTTTAAAACATATATACTGTCCACCCTTCAGGTAGATGCTGCTGTGAGCTTAGTGGATAAAGCACATGTGGGGAACCTTTGGCCCTCCAGAAGTTCCTGAACTACAACTCCCATCAGCCCCAGCAAGCATGTCCAATGACCAGGGATGATGGTGTTATATGTCAGCAACATCTGGAGGGCTAAAGGTTCCTCATACTTGGGATAAAGGATGGGGATCAAATGTAATTAAGAATATCATAAACCAGCCCTCACCAGCCTGATGCCCTCCAAATATTTTGGACTACAGCTCCCATCAGACCCAGCCAACATGGAGAATGCTCAGGGATGATGGAAGTTGTAGTTAAAGCTATCTGGGAAGCATCCGGATGGATGTAAACACATGCACTGGCCTTTTCTTAGTGTGTCATCCCTGCAAAATGTCAACATAAATATAAGTGTTGTTACTTACTTGGGGACACCATCACATGCAGTCCCCTCAGCACTTAATTGCCAATGCAACATCACTCAAACCTCAGCCCAAGTGTATTTTCTTGGAAGTGAACTGTGTGGATATGAATGGAACTTTCCTGTAACTTAATTGCAAAAGAAGTCCATGCAGCCTATGATAGTTGCCTCAGTTGTTGGGCTTCAGTCCCAAAGGCTCATGAGTCATTTATCTGGCACCAAGAGAGGACTTGTTAAGAACTGCCAGATCTGTGTGGAGTTCCTCTGGTGTGGTAATTAACTGAAATGCAGTTGGCAGCTTCTCAGTCAATATACTAGATACTGATATTAGATATTGAATATTAGGCAGATTTATTTTTTATTTATTTATTTATTTAAAAAGTTTATATCCCGCTTCAGTTCCAAAGAATTCTAAGCGGCCAAAACAATAACATAGTGCAAACACATTATACAATATACAATATATAAAAAAATATAAATTATCTCTCACATTACAATTCAAAAGCTAACCGAAATAAAAAGGTCTTAACTTGGCGACGAAAACTAATTGAAGAGGGGGAAGAACAAATTTCCTGCGGAAGAGAATTCCAAAGAGTTGGTGCTATCACCGAAAACGATCTATTCCTAATACCAGTCCGATGAATTTGGGAAAAAGAAGGAATATTAAGGCCGGGGTCTAATGAAGATCTTAAAGAACGAGCAGGCTCATAAAACGAAATACGATTTGAAAGATAACTAGGGCCTGAACCAGATAAAGCTCTAAACGTTAAAACCAGGATTTTAAACTGAACTCGATAAGAAATTGGAAGCCAGTGTAGTTGTTTTAGGAGCGGAGTAGTGTGAACTCGCCAACCTGCTCCTATTAACATCCTGGCAGCCGCTCTTTGGACTAATTTCAGTTGACGAAGTATTTTAAGGGGAAGTCCAGTATAAAGCGAGTTACAATAGTCTAACTTAAATGTAACCAAGGCATGGGTAACCGTGGTTAGGTCAGAGAGTTCCAGAAAAGGGCGCAATTGGCGAACCAATTTTAGGCAGGCAAAGGCACTTCTGGAAGTTGCTAAGACATGGGCCTCCAAAGTCAAGGCCGAATCCAGAAGGACACCCAAACTACGAACCTGGGTCTTTAAAGGGAGTAAAACTCCGTCTAATAACGGTACATTCCCTATTTCCAACTTGGTTCGGTGCCCAACCACCAGCACCTCTGTTTTATCTGGGTTCAATTTCAGCTTATTCTGTGTCATCCAGGTCTTAACTGCTGTTAGACAATTATTTAAAGGAAGGATGGCATCTTTCATATCCGGAGGGAAGGAAAAATAAAGCTGGGTGTCATCAGCATATTGGTGAAACCGAATTCCAAACCTCCGGATGATCTCTCCCAGCGGTTTCATGTAAATGTTAAACAGCCATCTCTGCTATCTTTTCGGCGCCTTTTGAAGGCTTTGCTCTTTCAACAAGCCTTTAAAGTTGAGACCTATCCCAGTTTGCGTCTGTGTTAGAATTGCTTGTTAATATATTTTTTAAATAATATGTTTTTAACCCTTTTTTAAAAGATGTTTTTAAGCTTTTTTAAAAAATGTTTTTAATGTTGTTTTGTTTTAATGTATTTTAAGGTCTGTTTTTATGTTTTAAAATCTTTTTAGTGTTTCTGTTTGCTGCCCTGGGCTCCTGCTGGGAGGAAGGTCGGGATATAAATCAAATAATAAATAAATACCTTCAGGCCCGGGACTGACTCCGCCCACTCTGGCTGGCCACTGGATCTTCCCTGGATAGGAAGAGCGGGCAGAGTCAGTCCCAGGCTTCCTGGTCCAGCTGAGACTTGCAAGAGCAACAAGGTCTTCCTGAGATCCTTGGTTATACTTCAGTCCTGCCTCCTAGATTGCCCTTCAGTCCAGATGTGTTCTTTCATTTGGATTACTGGGTTGTCTCATGGCTTCTGGTTCTCAGGATCTGACTTACCTGAGACTGTTGTACATGGTGCAGCCCTTATATGACTCTGTCCCCAAGACAGCAGTATTCAATGGCTCATGATGCCGCATTAAAGAGACACACAACTGGGGGGGGGATTCCATTCACATTTAAAGGCAAACTTACCTGCTTTGCACTTCCCAAAACAATACGAGAACTGAAACACAAAGTCCCCAAAATTCACATTTCTCTTAATTTTGCAGTGCAGTTCTCCAGCCAAGTTATTCATAATGCAAAAATGCAATTACTTGATTAAAGTTTGCATTGAAAAATACATATATTAGCAAAAATACCATACCCAAAATGCATTATTTTAAGGAAAATCAGCTTGCAAAAATGTATTAGGCAAAATTGCATACATAATGTGTATATTAGGAGAAATGGGTATTAAAATCTTGATGAATTTTTATGAGGACTTAAAAATATATACTGGAAAGTGATGTGGAAATGTGGGGGACTGAACCTAAGTTTGGAAAAATGCTCATTTCCAGCCTCATTTAACAGCTATGAGAAGGATAAATAGGACTGAGGGTCATTTTGCCAGACATAGGATGGAAAGTGTGCAGTGCAATCTTTATGCAGGTGTGCTCTGAAATAAGTCCCACTCTGTTCTGTGGGGGATATTCCCAAGAAAGTGTGCATCGGATTGCAACTGCATAGTGCAATTCTGTGCAAGTTTAATCAGAAGACTCCCTGCAATCAATTAGGGTTACTTCTTAGTAAGCATTTTAAGGATTGCAGCCTTAGATGATGAAATCAATCAGATTAATTGATTCCAAACCTTCCAATTGATTAAGGTGTTACAGATTAATGGGATAGCAGCAAACAACAACAACATATTGTTACAGAATTGTGGAGTGGTATACATTATATCTGTCAGTCCCTTTCCAACCCATATTCCTGTACCTGCAGAGATGATGCATGCAGTTTTTAGTAGAAAACACCTGCTCTTCTGGTCAGACTAGTTCCATTCATAAGTAAATCATACTAGCCAGAGTCTTTGTTTGCTGGATGAACCAGATCTGCATATGTAAGAATGTGCTTCAGAGAAGTCCTGTTGACATAGGAAATCTTGCAGGAGAAAAGGGATTCCCCTCCTCCCCAGACAATGGACTGTTAATGCTGTGAAACCCTTACACTCAAACCCTGGGTAAGAGCTGAGACCCCTGGAAGTATTGCCCCACTAAGAGATTGGGGTGCAAGCAACAATATTAAATTACTTTTAATCCCAAGTGCTCTACAAAAGGTTGCAGATGCCATCGTAGAAGAAGCCTTCTCTCCCACGCAAAATGGAATGTTTGCCTCTCCCAAGGTCACCTGTGTTGTGAGATGTGCATACACCATCCAAGTTATGGGATGAGTCTAGACTTCATCAGATTTAAGAACACAACAAGAGCCCTGCTGGATCAGGCCAGAGGTGCATCTATTTCAGCATCCTGTTCTTGCAGTGGCCAAGCACTAAGAGTAGACACATAGAAACCAATGACTAACTTAAGTCCCAATGATTCAGTGGTTCCGCTCTAAGTATAACTAAGTCTCGATCCAGCCAAAATAAAGTATGCTTTTTCCTTTAGAACTATTGTTTTACTCTTATGCAGATATACACTGATACAATAAATTAAAATTATATGAAAAATCAGCTAAGATTTATTTAATTAGGTGACAACCTTAATAGGATGGCTTTTATTAAAGTCTCTTTATTTCTGTAGCTTGACATACCTTTATTTGTAATACCAGCCAAGAGAGATTATAAAGATTGTGTTAGACCCAGAGCAGTAAAATACTTAAAAGATTTCCACAAGAGAGATAATTTTTTCTCTGCTACACGACAGACCCATGAAAGGGATTTAAGCTACAGAAAAGTAATTTGAGATCAGATAAAACATCTTAACCAAATGAAGAGTTAGCCAAATAGAGTAAGGTTGCTCAGGGAAGGAGAATTACTTTTTTTCCTCCTGGATCCTTTTTATGAAGATAAAAATTTGGCTTAGGCATGACAAATCTTGCCTCAGTTATGGGACTGGATTGAATTAATAATTTTCAGGGTTCCTTTGCAACTGTTTAGTTCTATATCCTGAATGACTCTTAAATATTTGACTCTGAGAAACTCCACATGACTGTGGCTTCTCCTTTCCTCTGGAGACAGTTCTGCTAACCAGCAAAAGAAAACTTGCAGTGCAAGGAAATGGTGGATTTCAAAGATCCGATCAGCAATGGGGAACTCTGGCACAGGGGCTGAATGTGCTCCTTTGTGCCTCCATATCTGGCCCCTGGGACTCCCCCAGGCCAAAGCTCCCCCCAACCACAACCCCTCTCCCCAGACCATGCCCCTGCCAGCCCTGCTTTGCCCCTTCCTTGTTTCTGCCTGGCTGGAATGTGTCCTGAAACTCTGACCATGCCTTTTGGCTGCCCTGATGGAGGACTAAGAGGGGCAGGGGAGTGTGTGCAGAAACTGGCCTATTGTACAAAAGTAAATTTTACATTTGTGGCCCACCAGCACCATGTTGGTTCCAGAAGACTGTTCAGAAGGGAATGCAGCCTTCAGACTAAAAAAGGTTCCCAACCCCTGACTTGTTTTCATAATTTATATCTATGCAAGATTTAAATTGACATTTGTTGCTCTGCCCACATTTGCCTCTGGCCTTGCCCACCATCAGCACGAGGCCTTTAGAAAGATGACCAGGAGGAAATGTAGTCCTCCGGCTGAAAAATGTTCCCCACTTCTGCCTTAGATATTAGTCTTTGGCATCCGCAAGCCAATGTCCCAGTCATAAAACACTATTTTTGGACAATCCTCAGATGCTTTTCTCTTCTGTCGACATCTTCCTCTCATTTATAAATGGGATATGCTGTGTACATCGAAGGCCAGACATTAACTGTGTGGATGCAGCTGATGTCCATGGCTTTTTCCAATGTAAAGCGGAGGGTGGGGGGACTGTTTAAGCCCGAGGTCTTGTTATGGAAATATGCAGAGATAGTGTCTGAGCTGCGTGTGTGTCAGTGTGTGTATTTACCTAAGTAGCAGGCTTTTACCCTGCATTTAGAGCACTGAGGCTTAAAACGTGGTAAAATAAGAAAAGCTACTTTATTTATAGAAATACATAGTAGATAGGAAAGGCATACTTAGTTGTATTTATCTAGGTTGGAGGTGCAATGCCCAGACTTGGGTATTGCCCTCATGGTTCAGGAGAGAGAGCAAAGACAAAGATGTCTCTGCTCTCCCCAGACAGTCAACAAAAAAGTCAAAGGAAGGAGGGGCAGGTTAACTTCCTTGAGCATATCAGTTCACAACAGAAGGAAGTTAGGCAGAGAAGAGCACTGGTGAAGGGAGGCAAGCCTAGCCAGCTGGAGGACCCTAACTCTATCTTCCTTCTGGAATACAAACAGAAGAACCCAAACAGGAGTTGCTCTTGCCCCACTTCCAACAGGGCTGTATTCCCTTCTAGGTAATGGTGGCTCCATGTCAGTGGGGCAGTGGAATCTGCTCTGGTTTTTAGTCTGAACTTTCAAGGAGCTGTCCAAGGTCCTAACCCATTTTGGGAATAGGTTTCAGCAACTTGGAGAGATCTTTGAAAGTTCGACCTAAAACCTGGAGGGGATTCCACTGCCCCACTGACATGGAGCTACCAGCCACCACTGCTTCTGGGCAAACTTACAATGGCCACATACCAGTGGTGGGCGTGGCCAGAAATAAAAATGGGCAGAGCAAGAAGTGTAAATGTTACCTTTGCAAGCAGGCTAGTTTCAGACATTGGCAAATGCCTCCTTATTCTCCATCCAGACAAGCAAGAAACAGTAAGAGTTCAAGGAGACACATTCCAGCCAGGAAAAAACACTCAGGGTGTGAAGGAGAATCAGGATCGGGTGACATGGGGTGTTAACCCTTCCCCTCCTGCTGTAGTCTGAACCAAAACCCTGCACCCAAAGATGCAATCTGCATCGAGAGAAGCCTCCACTGCTGCAAATGGAGGCTTCCCATCTGAGGCAAACAGAACTTTGGAGGAGGGGTTTTTGGGAGATTAACTTCCACCCCCATGGTCCTAATCCTGCATGCCCCACCCCATGGATTCTAATTAATTAGACTATATTCTGCTTCTTTTGGTATGATTTAAAGGATGACAGTCTTCTGATATGTAGTGTATGAGAGCTTGGGGTTACAGTATCAGCTGGAACATCTGCTAATGTTAGATACCAGACAAACATTAGGAAGCAGCAGTGTGTTTTGCTTGCCCTTTCAGAGTGGCGAAGAGGCCTTGTTAAGCATCTGATAGCATCGGGCATACAAAACAGCAGCTTCTTGCCACACCTATCCATCAGTTCAGATAGGACATGAAGACCAAACATATACCACCTAAGAAAGCGGAGCAACATGCCCTCTGATAAGAGTGAAAAGGTTAGGCAATTGGATCCCCCATGGATGTGAGTACAGCTTTGGCTTTCACAATGCCTCTGCCCTTTTAATCCTCCTGGCATCATTTCTAGTTCTATGAGTTGAGTTAATGATTATTTATTCCTCTCTCTTTTTGGGGGTGAAGCTTTCTGAATGGTGTAGGCAAATGATTCAATATTATGGATCAATTCATAGTGACCAACCCTTTGACACTCCCCTTTGGAACCCATGAACAAAGTAAAGATGTCGTTGATGATGCTGAACAACAATGACAGTTATACATACAACAACAACAACAACAGGAACCTAATTAAAATTGCAAGAGAGAAACACCTGAAATGAAAGGTGGAATTAAATGATTTTTTAAATAAATAAACCTTTGTTCAGACTGCTGTGATCTGTATTGCTTGCTAAATTTCTATATGAGTGAACCTTGCAATGGCTGGTGATTTCTAAAATGTTTGCAGAAAGCCCTTTGTTTTGTCAGTGCTGGCTGGGGCTGATGTAGTCCAAAACATCAGGTGGACATCAGGTTGGCAAAGGGCAGTTTAAAGCATTTGGGCAAGCTGGAACTTAACTGGAACCTTTCCTACATAAGCAGCCTGCTGCTAATGGCAATAATGGCCATTTCTGGACCGAGATAGCCTGACCACTGTTGCCCATGCACTGGTAACCTCCAGGCTAGATTACTGTAATGCACTCTATTTGGGGCTACCCTAGAAGTTGGTCCAGAAGTTGCAGCTTGTGCAAAATGCGGCGGCAAGACTGCTCACTGGGGCAGGGTATCGTCAACATGTCACCCTGCTACTGAAAGAATTGCACTGGCTGCTCATTTGCTATTGGGCCAAGTTCAAGGTTCTAGTTTTGGTGTACAAAGCCCTATATAGCTTGGGACCAGGATACCTGAAAGACCGTCTTACCCCTTATATACTCAGCTGACCACTAAGGTCTGCAAGTGAGGGCGTCCTGCAGATATCATCTTATCAGGAAGTCTGTTCTGCACAACATAGGAAACAGACCTTTAGTGTGGCGGCACCTACCCTGTGCAATTCCCTCCCCTTAAATATTAGAAAGGCACCATCTCTGTTATCTTTTCGGCGCCTAGTGAAGACCTTCCTCTTTCAACAAGCCTTTTTACAACAAGCCAGTCTGCGTCTGTGTTGGAATTGCTTTTTAATAAGTTCTTAAACCTTCTTTTTAAAAATGTTTTTAATCTTAGAAGATGTTTTGAATATTTTCTTTTTAAGAAACGTTGTAAAAGATGTTTTGTTTTAATGTGTTTTAAAATTTGTTTTTATGATGTTTTACAGTTTTTAGTGCTTTTGTTTGCCACCCTGGGTTCCTGCTGGGAGGAAGGGCGGGATATAAATCAAACAATAAACAAACAAAAGAATCACACCCTCGGACAGAAACAAGAGACTAGATATTATTTATTTTTTAAACAGTTACATTTTATGAATATGTAGCCAGCATGGTAAGACCCTCCGTGACGCAGAGTGGTAAGCGGCGGTAACGCAGCCGAAAGCTCTGGTCATGGCCGGAGTTCGATTCCAACGGAAGGAGGAAATCGAATCTGCAGTAAAAGGGGTCGAGGCCCACTCAGCCTTCCATCCATCCGTGGTCGGTAAAATGAGTACCTGGCATATGCTGGGGGGTAAAGAAAGGCCAGGGAAGGAACTGGCAATCTCACCCCATATATATGGTCTGCCTAGTAAACGTCGCAAGATGTCACCCTAAGAGTCGGAAACGACTCGCACTACAAGTGCGGGGACACCTTTACCTTTTACCTTTAGCCAGCATAGTTGTAGCCTTCAGATGTTCTTGGGCTACAACTCCCATCATCCCAGACCACTGGCCATGCTGATTAATGGTTTTTAACAAATAAATATGACTAGCTGACTGCTACCCTCCCTCTCAAACACCTGCCATTAGGGAATTTGAATTCTCCAAAAATGTCAATGTCAACCTTATCTGCAAATTTATTTATTTTAAATCCTGTCTTGCGTCTTGATCTAGATGAGAGCCGTGGTGCTTTTACTGGTTCTGCTAAAAAGATGAACAATTCTCACATACCATACTTGCATATAAAGTAACCAGCAGCTATGGCAGTTTCTGGACCAGGATAACCCTGACCACTGTTGTCAATACACCTCCAGGATGGATTACTGTAATGTGCTCCATGTGGGGCTGCCCTTCTGGTTGGTCCAAAAGTTGTAGCTAGTGCAACATTTATTTATTAAATTTATATCCTGCCCTTCCTCCCAGTAGGAGCCCAGAGCAGCACAACTGCTCACTGGGGCAGGGTATCACCATCATGTTACCTGCTGCTGAAAGAATTGCATTGGCTATTCATTACTACCAGACCAAGTTCAAGGTTCTGGTTTTAGTGTACAAAGCCCTATGCAGTTTGGGACCAAAATACCTGAAAGATTGTCTTACCCCTTATATAAACAGTTGATCACTGCGCTCTGCAGGTGAGGGTCTCCTTCAGACACCATCTTATCAGGAGGTATGCTCCACACAACATAGGAAGCAGGCCTTTAGTGTTGTGGCGTCTATTCTTTGAAATTCTCTCCCCTTAAATATCAGGCAGGCACCACCTCTGTTATATTTTCGGCACCTACCGAAGACCTTCCTCTTTCAATAAGCCTTTTAAGTAGAGACCTTATCCCAGTCTGCATCTGTGTTGAAATTGCTTTTTAAAGTATTTTAAAATATGTTTTGTTTAAATATATTTTAAAGTCTGATGTTTTAGAGGGTTTTTAATGTTTTCTTTGATGCCCTGGGCTCCTTCTGGGGGGAGGGGAAGGGAATGCATATAACTATAAAAATACTTTTGTATTAATACTTACAAATATATGCTGCTGAAAAAGCAGTACTGCATGGAGCTTAATTCTTTTATAGGTATTATACATATAATATATGCTTTTCATGTATAATTTTGCATTTAATTAGTCAGGCTTTATTAAAAATAAAGCTACTCAAGAAAGGATAAGCAAATTGGACATAAATGGGTGCTCGATGCAAGACACAGTCTAATGTGGGCAAAACTTGATCTGGTCAGAATCACCAAATTCAGTGTATAAATCCACTTAAAATAGATTGCGCCTTCATTCCTGCCCACCATGACACAGCTTATCTTGTACCAATTTCTTTCACTCTTTTTCGTTTCCTTTAATTCCATAATCATGTTCCTATTTCTCCTTCTCTTGACCCCAGTCTGCCTTTTCCTTCTGTGAATCTACTTCAGGCTCTATAACTTGGTTCACTGGCATCTATATGATTTTTTATGGGGGGGGGACACAAAGTAAAATACTGAAAGGGGGGAGCATGCCAGTTTCTTATACAAACACAAAAAATGGAGAAGAATAATACCTCTACATTTTGCCTCATTATTTCAGGTTCTGCAAATGCCAGAAAGCAACTCTCTTTTTTAAATGAAAGCTGGGAAACTGAGGATTTTGCTTCATCCAGGGGGGGAGTGACCACCCCAGTACCCATGCTTTGGATTTTCCCAATGACCCACCACACAAATTAGCACATCACTTCCTTCTCATAGCAGAAGGATTATGATGAGGCAGGGATGCGTGAATGTGTCAGTTTCAGTTTGTCATTTTTCCAATTTTAAGTTCAGTTCTTCATTTTCCATATCAGTTTGTGATTTTTATTATAAAGTCTTCATGAGAATTTGACAAGGTTTCAGTGCAAATGTCTCCTAATATATGCATTTTTCCATGTCTAATGCAAAGTAATTTTGTCTAATATAACACATTTTGTAAGTTATTTTCACAAATATATGCATTTTTGCACCCACTTTACCCCAGTATATACATTTTTGTACATGTTACCTGGCTGGAGAACTGCACTGCAAAAATCTGAATTTTGTGAATTTTAAAGGATGGCTGCATTTGGTTCATGTATTGTTTCAGAAAGTACAAATTAGGTAGGTTCACCTTTAAACACAAACTGAATTGAATTTCTCCCTTATCCCTATGATGACGTCAACAGTGGTGACATCATGGGGTACATGTCCCAACCCCCACTCAGCAGAACACGGCCCATCACATTGTGAAAAAAGTGATATAAGACACATTGTCATGAATGGAACCCTCCTTTGGAGATCATTCAGTTCAGAGTCTAAAATTGGGAGCACTGGCCCTTTTAGACCCATGGGATTCTTGATCAAATACTGTGGGTACCACCCCTTCTGGTCACTTCTCACCCACTTACCTTGGATCAGTCCCCCAGTCAAAATGGACAGAAAGCAAACATGCACAAACCACTTTCCGAAAAGATCTGTGCAAAAGTTGGATAAGGAGAATTCATCTGAGTCTTAAAAAGCACATGCAGCTGAAAGAGGAAGTGGGAAGGAGTGTCACATCCTCTTTCAGCTCTATTTACTTTTTAAGGGAGAAAAAGGTATTCACACTCACCATCTCATCATGACCAATGGGGTAATGAGTGGGGGGGCTCACAGGCTTTGTGGGTGCCAGGGGCGGACTTCAGGGCACCATGGCACCCACATCATCATCATCATATTGGAAATCCCTCATCTAAAGGCACATTGGTCCTAACTGCACCACGGAGAACCAACGTCCATCTGCATTCACATTACCAGATGCTTGGGTGATCTGCTCCCCTCTGTTTGTGAGGCCAACGAGCAGCATGCAAGGTGCGTAGAGGAGGTACCAAGGAGGTAAGCATCCCAGTCTTCCCATAACCACAAAAGGGTGCAACCCTAGAGTTTCTGGAGCCTGCAGATGTACGCTGTAAGATACATACTTGCCTGCGAGTACATCTCTCTTAATTCTATGATATAGAAAGTACTGCACTGTCGATCACTCTCCAGACTACTCATTCACGCAAATGGATTGAAAAGAAATAAGAATACTGCAAGGAAACATAAAGCTTACCAATGACATAGGCGAGCAACAACGCTAGTGCGACTGTAATAGCTGTCGCGCTCAAGGCAGTGCACTTCCAGTTGCAGCATCTGTAAGGTTTGTTAAAAGAGAAAGCTGGTCTAGAAAAAGTACTTCTAGGAAGCGGCCTGGGAGGTGGCGAGTAAACAGTATTGGAAGTTAAAGGATAATTCTGACTGGCAGCACTGAAGATAGCTGATGAGCCAGATCCATGTTTAAAAAGGAAGTGCCTAGGGAAAGAAGACAAGAGAGCCAGGTTGTAAAAGTCAAATTAATGTCTGCACAAGAAAGAAGTAACGAATACACACTGTAGTTTAACATAACTTTTTGCCTGTATGAAATACATGCACGCTACAACAGCTTTCCCCAGCCTGGCGCTCTTCAGATTTGTTGGACAATTCCCGTCAGCTCCAGCCAGCATGGCCAACGGGCAGGGGTGATAGGAGCTGGAGTTATGCAACATCTGGAGGACACCAGGTTGGGCAAGGCTGTGCTAGAGTAAGTGCTTGTCATTAGCAGCATAATTGTAGACATGCTTACTGAGAAGCAAGTCCCACGGCATTCAGTTGGCTGCATTTCCAAGTAAATGAACGTAGGAGAACAGTAGAAAATGCCCCTTTCAGTTTCATATATGCAGTTTTCAGTAAACGTAAGCTGGAGTCTGTTTAATCATAGTGTGCCTTTTGCAGACGCTGATGAGTCTATTTGACCATAACATAGCAAAAGGCACCAAAGAGTTCACAAGATTCCTAGATATATACAAAAATGCTCATAAGGCCTTTGATGATAAGAATCTAAAGAATGCTTTTCATTCAGTCCATGCTAACATTTCCCAATGATGAATTTCTGGGAGAAAAAAAATGGGAATGGACTCTTTTGGGAGGAAAAGCAGA
This sequence comes from Rhineura floridana, assembly GCF_030035675.1. Taxonomy (NCBI): domain Eukaryota; kingdom Metazoa; phylum Chordata; class Lepidosauria; order Squamata; family Rhineuridae; genus Rhineura; species Rhineura floridana. Next base: position 14,915,513 of record NC_084495.1, on the reverse strand, counting down.
AAAATTTAATAAATAATATTTTTTAAAAAAAATGGATTTGGCAAGCAGCACTTGTCAAACAGATGCTCCTAAACTTTTCAAGTATGAAAAGGAAGGGAGCAAAAACTAGGTGCTCCACAAATCTGAAATTTTGTCTTATGTTCTTGCAAAGCTCAGTTCAACACAGTTGCAGTCTGATCCTAATCCTTTGGATTGGAAACAAACATATTCTCAGAGCGAGTTTCAACTTTACACAGAAGTGCTGCCTGCTTGTCATATTCTACAATCGGCTGCCAGATCACTTGTTTGTATTGTCTTAAGGCACTCTTAGTATGGAACACAGCAGTTGCAGCACATATGGCAAGTTTATTAGATGCACATATTTTTCACAATATATTCTAAGGCATTTCACAGCGATTAATATATGTAGTAATGATGTATGTCTCTCTCACACACACATTCCACACATGCATACATACACAGATACAGATGTAGGCCACATTCACACTATACATTTATTCCACTTTAAGTAGTCATGGCTTCCACCAAAGAATCCTGGTCAGGGTAGTTTGTGAAGGGTGCTGAGAGTTGCTAGGAGACCCTCTATTAACCTTACAGAGCTACAATTCCTAGAGTTCCCTGGAAGAGGGACTGACTGTTAAATCACTCTGGGAATTGTAGCTGTGTGAGTGGAATAGGGGTTTCCTAATACCTCTCAGCACCCTTCACAAACTACCTTGACCAGGATTCTTTGGTGGAAGCTATGGCTGTCTAAACTGGAATAATAGTGCAATAAATGTACGATGTGAATGTGGCTACAGATATATAGATAATGGGATAATGGAATCCTGAATGTCTAACCATGTAGATATGCACTGATACATAGACTGCACTGATCTAGGCAAATCCTCAAATGATGGTAGGGTCAGGTGTGTTGGAGCTGAGCTGCGGAACCATGCTCCAACACCAGTGTCGCTACTGCTTGCTTGGGTGGGGTGGGGCAAGGTAGGGGCCATGTGGTTGTATTGATAGGGATGCTGTTGCTAATCTCCTGTTAGTGCAACTCCATGGCCCCAACCTTGTTCCCACCCCACTGGTAAAAAACAGTGGCACCGAAGTCAGGAAGATGGCTCTCTGGCTCACCTCACAAGCACCATTGGCAACCATTTCTCTTCTCCATTTGTTTAGATTTGAGAGCATGCCAGGCATGTCCTGATGCAATCTGTGTTTGTGTATAAGACATACATATCATTCAGGCTGCCACCTTAGCATTGAACTAAGGAGCCTATAAATGCAGTCTCCAGATTGACAAGGTCTTGACTTGGAGAACGTGGTGTTAAGCTGTCCCAGCACAAATTGAGAAATGGGGGGACCTTGTATCTGACCTTATGCTGGGCTTGAAAGCATTAAGGAAAACAGAAAATCTCATTGCAACATCACAAATGAAATTGGTTTTTTCCCCCAAGGGTGAGGCCTCATCTACAAAGTTGTGCTGAGCTTCAGAGATGCTTTGAACCAGTGAGAAGTCCTATTGCTTCCAAGTGGATCTGAGCTCAGCCTTGGCATGATTAGGCTCTGTCCCAAGACAGAGGAATTAAAGTAACCTGTCCCAGTACATAGAATGAGGAAGGTTGGATGGGACCACAAAAAATGGCTGGCTCAGCATTGTTGGTAAATTTTATGCATTCCTCCTAAGAAAAGCAGTATGTGAAATTTCCTTTCTAGGAAAAGCTTCACATATACAATTGTACCATGCCAGGCAGGCTGCATAACTAGAAAAAAAGTGTATACAATTAAAATGTGTGTGTGTGTACACATACACACACACACATTTGTACACAAACAATATAACTAGTTAATTGGTGAATGCTTTTAGCGCCAGGTAACAGCTGTATATTCTTGACGCTTATTGGCGTGTGGGAGCTAAGGGTTGATTTGTTCTTAAGAGTTTTAAATCAGTAACAGCAAGGACTGTAGCTCAGTGATAGAGCATCTGCTTTACATAAAAAAAGAACCAAGGTCCAACCTTTGGCATCTCCAGGTACGACTGTGCAAGACCCCTCCCCCCATCTGAAATCCAAGAGAGCCACTACCTGTCAATGCAGACCAGGTGTGGGGAACCTTTAGCCCTCCAGATGTTGGTGAATTACAACTCCCATCATCCTTGGCAATTGGACATGCTTGCTGGGGCTGATGGGAGATGTAGTTCAGCAACATCTGGAGGGCCGAAGATTCCTCACACCTTGTACAGACAATATGGAGCAAAACTGACCAATGGTCTGGCTTCGTTGAAAGCAGCTTCCTATGTCCCTATGTCTCTCGGGGTGCAGAGCTACAACAACTCTGCACGCACACAAAAGGCCTTACGTTTCCTTATATACAATGGGACTAGCATTGTATGCTCAGTAATAATTTTATTCTGCTAGAAGCCCCTGACCTGATCTGTTCTACTGTTCAGTCAAACGGATTTTGTCTGTAAACTGTTACTTACAGCAGTCTTACTGCTACAGTTTTCTTCAGCTTTTCTCATTATGATTCAGTAAAGTTTGCCAAAGCCTTTGCTTTCTGGATTTAGGCTGCAATCCAATACCACGTACCTAGGAGTAAGTCCATTGAACCCAGTGGAGTTTACTTTTGAGTAGACATGTATTGGATTGCAGCCTTAATCTGCTTTATTCAGCTGTTCCTGCCACCAAAAATCACACACATGCCATGCTTTTGTGTGTGTGTGTGTGACAGTACTCACCAGCGCTTCTTTTATTTCTTATAATGCATTATTGTATTACACTTCCAGTTCTATGGGATGCAAAATGTAATTCAATAAAATGCATTATAATAAAACACACAATAAATAAGTAATAAAAGAAGCAGTACAATATGATTAAGATCATATAGCATCTAGCTCAGTGCATTATAATTGACAAACAGGTCCACCAAGACCATCAGCAATTTTCAAGTTGTCTGCGGGGGGGGGGAGTTTGGGAACCACCGGGCTAGAGAACGTTTGATGTCACCTCCAACCACATGATTATATGATTCCATCTGAGGATAAGCACTGTGAATACAGTACAACATAATTCTGAGTAAACATGCCTTATTTCCATATAAGTGTGTTGAGCCAGTGTAGTGTACTGATTAGAGCACTGGACTGAGGTCTGGAAGACTCAGGTTCAAATCATCACTCAGCCATGAACCTCACTGGGTGACTTCGAGCTAGTTACTTTCTCCTTTATATACCGTCTTGAAAGGAAAGGCAGTGTAAACAAATGAACAAGTGCTCAGGATGAAGTTGTTAGGATGATGTTGCTACACCATATGACAATGCTCACAAAATTCTGATTTATTTATGTGATGATTACTTTGAATAAAATTGCTTGAGATAAAACTGCTGAAGTCATGCATTTTTTTAACTTTTAAACTGCAGAATATGAAGGTCAGAGTATAGGGCAAGGTCATTAATAGGATTACAGGTACTCTGTGAACTTGCCTGATTTTTAATTAATTTCAACAAATTATAAGACAACTGGCAGAAAAAAGTCCAAAAGGGGTCTGGAATATTTTACTCTTAGACTTTGAACTCTGGATTCTCTCTGAGCATTACATGTATTGCCATGAAAACTTAAAGGGTTTTTAAGCAAGCGTCTCTGAGTTCAGGACTATACGTTTTGTAAGAATTTGTTTTGAGTTTATGGGAAACAGCACAATGGCATGGGCAGTATTTTCAATTTAACATGGCAGAATGTGAAAAATCTATGCTGGCTACAGTATAGTCCCACTCTCATGGCTGTATAATAACATACACACCCTAGCATTGCTAAGACCCCATTTGCACTATACATTGGGAACTTTAGTTTGTTAAGGGTGCTGGGAATTGTTACTAAACCTCTATTTCCTTCCCGTACACTATGTTCAACATCAAAGGCTCTCCTTTGGGGACCCACCCAGAGAGAAGCCCGGAAGGTGACAACAAGGAAATGGGCTTTCTCTGTGGTGGCCCCCAAATTATGGAATTCTCTCCCTGATGAGGTACGCCTGGTGCCAACATTGTTATCCTTTTGGCGCCAGGTAAAAACCTTCTTGTTCTCCCAGGCATTTTAACATTTTAATATCTACTTTTAACACCTACATCTATCACTCACAATCTTAATTTTAGTAATTTTAACATTAACATCTTAAACAGCTTAATATTTTAACTGATTTAATACGTTTTTATACTTAACATTTTAGGATTGTGTCTGTCGTCGTCCATGTGTTTAACTATGTTTAGTTATTTTGTTATATTGTTTCAATGTGTTTGATATATGATTTTAATTGTATACTGGATGTTTTTATGCTGTAAACCGCCCAGAGAGCTTTGGCTATTGGGCGGTATAGAAATATAATAAATAAATAAATAAATAAATAAATAGGTGCTCATTACTTTTTAGAATGTGGCATCAAGCAGTGGCTGCTGTTCATCAGACCAGATGTGCATTTTACAATGTAGCTTTCCTTAGTTTTCTCAACGGAATGGGGAATGAGCCTTTGCATAGCTGAGGGTCTCTATAACAGCCAGTGGGAAACACATATTTGTGAGTTTCACTGTTGCACAATTCCCAGATCCCACATCTAGCTCTAGACCACCTGGTGGATTTCTCAGAACCCTTGTGGATGAATCATTAAACTTCCAAATCACTCAGTGGGTACTGGATACATACAGTTCAAAATTTAGGCTAAAATAACCTTGAATCTATTTTGGGGTCCTTAACACAGTTCTATTGGTTTCTCCCTTGGTAAAAATGAATAACTAGGAAACACACAGCAGTTAATAGAAAAATAATGTTGACTTCAGGGCTGGATAGATGAAAGTCTTCAGCATTGTGGCTCATCTACCTAAAAGTTCCATCACTATCGTTCAGGGATGAACAGATCTGTCAATTTCGGTTCCTCATTTTCCCCAGTTAAATTTGCCACATCTCCACATCAGTTTGATATTATTATTATTATTATTTGTTAAAAAGTCCTCATTAAAATGTGTCTGCATTTCAGTGTGCATTTCTCCTAATATACACATTTGTTACAAGCAATTGTCCCTAATATAATGCCTTTTTGTAACTTTTTTCTTTTACTAATAAATGCATTTTTATGCATACTTTCCCCTAATAAGTGTTTTTGTACATCTCCTTTGGTCAGAAAACTGCATCACAAAATTTGCTGAAGTGCAAATTTTGAAGGACAGACACATTTCAGTTTGTGTATTGTTTTGGGCAGAGTGAAATAGCTAGATTTGTATTAAAAGGCCAACCAACCTAAATTTCTTTCCCATCCCCACTGTTTGTTACAGGTTGTTTACTAAATCACACAAATCAGTCACTGAGACCATATAACAGATTTTATACCAATACACACTGCTATCAAACTGTACAACTTTTCCTTCTGTTCTGAATGATTTATCTGATGGGCAGAATCCCTACGCCCTTTATATAAAGTTGCAAAAATGCTGCAGGCTTTTGCAAAAAGAGGGTCTTACATTTCACTTGGCACGAGGGAAGAGACATGGTCCTCCTGATTTCTGGTGGAAGGCAATTCCACAGCCGAGGGCCAGCAAATCCCCCACTGACTTCTGTGGGATCAGGATCAGGACCACAATGTGGAATAAGGAAAAAGGATATAATAAATTCTTGTTGGTCTTCTTTTTCCCCCCAATCACATTTTTAAATGCTTTAACAGTTTATGGATAAAAAAATGGCAAAACTATTTCATTCCCTATTGCCCTTTTAAACAGAAGACCTATTGGATTTTAAAACACTAATAGATGGCTTTTTTGTGATGCATAGCTCAAAGATGCATAGCCCAAAGAGTAAAAAAAAGCAACAAAATACTGAACTAAATCTGTTAAGGTTATCAGAATCAATAGCTAGCAATAATTATGTTGATTCACTGCTGAATGTACAGTAAACACTTGAAAAACAGAAAAAAGAAAAGAATGGTCCTATAATAACTTGAGAAATCATGTCAATCTGGAATTAATTTCACTGTATATCTATTAAAACAGATTTCAAGGTACAGTAAAGAAATTAAAATTTATTATTTCATATGTATTCTTTTTAAGAAATCTGAGATGATCATTAAATTGCATCTCCCAATTAACTACTTGTAATAACCTATTACAAATCCCCAGTTTAGTATAGTGCAAGTATTCAAGAGAATATAACCTCAAAGTTTCTTAAAATATTGGCAACATAATTTCTGCTGCTAGATTAGGGATGGTCAATGAATGATGGAGGTTATAACCCAGCACCACACCATTACCCACCCATTCCATGAACGTTCAAGTAAAAGTGACAGCAGTACCACCAAAAAAAGAAAAAGAATAGATAAACCCATTTTGATGCAGACCCCTTTTAAATAAACATTGACATGTATAACATCCCCACTAGGGAACAAAAGTCACTTGAAAATAGTGTGTGTATTAGGGATGGAAATATCTGTTGATTTCAGTTCTCTGAGTTTCTCATTTTAACAATCTTAAATTCAGTTCTCCACATTTCTGCAGCAATTTGCCATATTTTTTTTAAAAAAATCCTCATGAAAATTCTCCAGCATTTCATTGCAAATTTCTCCTAATAAACACATTTTTGTAGGCAGTTTTGATGAATGTACACATTTTTGCAAGCTATTTCTCATCATACAATGCATTTTTGCACGTTATTTTCACGCATGTATCATTTTTATGCACACCTTCTCCTCATATATGCCTTTTTGTAAGCATTGTTTGGCTGGCGAACTGCATTGTAAAATTCAAATAATTGCAAATTTTGAAGGATGGCTGTATTTCAGAAAGTGCAAATTTGATACTATTGGCTTGAAATGCAAACTGAATTGAAATCCTCACCCATCCCTAACATGTATGGGTACAACCGCACATGCACCCTTGCATTTGCAAAAACATAATCAAAACCTGCAACGATCTCCATGACTCATTTCAATTGTGCTTATTTTTCTTTTGCCCTCTGCTAAAGTTGCTCAGCTCCAGGAAATGTAATCAGTTTTCAGAGACAACCCTCCCTCCTCCTTTGTGAATTATACAACCAGTCTAAAAGGTTTTTAATAGCTATTCATCTATTACAACTTTCTTTTAATGATTTGGGTTCTATCTAGGGTAGAACACAACATAGCAAACAATAATAAATCCATGAAGCAGAGTACATGGAGTTGTCTATTACATCACAGTGGGCATGATCCAAAACATTTATGCAGGCAGGTATGGCTATTTTCTTATAAAATCTCACATAAAATGCTTTTCACATGCATAAAAGAATCTCTAGTACACACACAAAACATTTGGATGAGTTGATTCACCTACATCCTATCCCTTTGTTTTAAAAAGAACACCTTTGTTTTAAAAAGTACATGTGTAAGGAAGGGATGTAAGATAGAAACATACAATACTGACTTATACTGATTCAGACCATTGATGTGTCTAGTTCAGTATTGTTTCCACTAACTAGCAGAGACTCTCTAGGGCTTCAGACGGAGATAATATATCTCCTACTCAGTAATGCTGGGGATTGAAACTGAGACCTTCTGCATTCAAAGCAGATGTTCTACCACTCAGCTATGGCCCTTCAAATAGATGTCTGCCAACAAAACATTGCACAACTTATGAATTACTAACCTTAACCTAAAACGTAGACCTAACCTAGTCCCAGTGACTCTCACTAATGTGCCTCTTTGACTTAACAGAAATTCTGAAATCCATGCATTATAGAGCCATGAGAGTGACTGTATACTATAGCTAGCATAGATTTTTTCACATTCCACAATGTTAAATTGAAAATACACCCATGCCATTCTGCTGCTTCCAATAAGCTCATTTCAAAACAAAACCTTACAAAACCTATGATTCCAAACTCAAAAACTTTTGCTTCTCCCCTCCTTCCCCTCTCCTCTCCCCTCCTCCTCCCTTCTTCCTCTCCTCTCCTCTCCTCTTTCTTCATCCTCCTTCCCTGCCCACTTCAGCCCTCCCTCTGCTCCTCCTCCATGGTCAGTTTCACCTATCCTAAGCATGACTGAAAATGGAAATGGACTGCCTTCAAGTCGATCCCGACTTATGGCTACCCTATGAATTACAGAGGAGTAAATCCCATTGAACTCAATAAGCATGCAAATGATCAATCCATTCTCAGCAAACTTTAAAATGCCTGGGAGTATAAAAAGGTTTTCACCTGGTGCCGAAAAGATAGTAGCGTCGGTGCCAGGCGCACCTCATCGGGGAGGCTATTCCACAGTTGTACAGAATGTACCTACAGCCCTCAGATATTACAGAGGAGTAAATCCCATTGAACTCAATAAGCATGCAAATGATCAATCCATTCTCAGCAAACTTGCACAGGATCCCATTTCTTACTTCCTAGTAAGAAGAGAAATTCACTAATAGGCAAAAAAAACCCCTTGCAATTTAAGAATTTATTATTTATTTAATTTATTTAATTTAATTTATATACCGCCCTAAGCCCGGAGGCTCTCTGGGCGGTGTACAAAAAGATAAAAACAAGCGCAATGTATGAATACAATAATACAATAAAACAAGAAACAAAACAAACAAACAATAAAAAGAACCAAACAACGTCCAAAAAACAAAATAATGATGAAAATGCTATTAAAACACGCTTTAAAATGCCTGGGAGTATAAAAAGGTTTTCACCTGGTGCCGAAAAGATAGTAGCGTCGGTGCCAGGCGCACCTCATGGGGGAGGCTATTCCACAGTTGTACAGAATGTACCTACAGCCCTCAGATATTTCTATCAAACTTTCAAAAGCTGGGAAATTGGGCAGCTATAGTTCCTGCATCAGGGGAGCAGGAAACCTGACCTCCTCTCTGAGATATTGTACTGCCCTACACATTTGTAAAAATACAAACACAATTTGGGTTGGTCTTTCACTCTCCAATCCACTTCCTATGTAGCTTGGAAGAATTTGTGTCTCTGAGCATATGGTGAGTGGTGGCAACACCTGCCATCAGCCCAAATAACAGAAACAAAACATGTGCTGATCTTGTTTTAGCAGGGAAGAAGCAACAACATTGTTGCTTCCTTAATATTAAGATAGATATAGTTCAGATAGTCACTTTAAATATGTATGATTTACTTTGCAATTTTAGTGAAACATTTCCTTTTCCATCTGTCTCTGTGAATATATGAAGGACAGCAACATTCTTCATAATGTACACTAAAAAAACCCTCCATAAACAATTGTGGAATAATGACACTGACTGTTCTGCAGAACAGTCTCCAATGGACATGAGCAGTGTCTCAGTTTGCACAAGATAAAACAATGGGAAGTGAAATATATTCTATCAAATTTCTAGGTGTGCTCTATCTTTTTAATTGACCATGCCCACCTTTCCTTAAGTGGGGTGGTTTAAGCATAGCAGGCTAAAAAATGCATCTTGGTCAAGTTTGTTTTTTCCAACAGCTAGATTCGTTAAGAAGCAACATATTGCAATCAGTCTAATTTTACATCAAAATGCAGTTTCAGATTCAACTGCTAAAATAGAACAGTTAGAAACAGAAATAGAACATAACCTCCAGTTTAAAACACAAAAGGCTGTCTGCACCATCATATGACATTGACCAATAAAAAGGTTTTGAAATTAATAAAAAAAAATTGACACAGATGTTTAGGATGAATAAGGAGAGAAACATAATTTTCTAGGTTAGATTTTCTGTAGAAACAGTAGTAACACAGGAAAGAAACAAAGTAAGGAGAACATCAGCAAACACACAAAAATAAATGGAAATTCTCACTGTGAATTTCTCTTCCCAGGGGTTCCTGGAGACCATTCAGATTCTCAGGATGGTGCCTCCCACTGGCATGACAGGCAGGGTCTAATCTTCTGATTATGTCACCCAGGGGAAGGAGCCATCCCATCCTTCAGACTAGCTGGAAGAGCAAGGATAGACCCTCAACCCCCATAGGAAAAAACTCTGCATATCCAGACTCAGAAAACTGAGCAGTCCACCACCTTGACATTGTTGATAAATCCACCACCTTGACAATGCTGATAACCTGAATAAGCTAAACCAGGGAAACTGGCTGCCCTAGTAAAACATGACAGAGAACTAGGCAGACAAAAGTATCATAAGGAAGAGACAGAGTAGATAATGCCATGAAATCCCTGGGAAGGCCTAACTACCTCCCCCACATGTAGAGTGCTGGCAGAAACCACTAGGATCCACCATGAGTAGGTATGTGGCACCAGAATGAAGAGATGGGAAAATGCCCTCCAGGAACCCCTGGGAAGAGAAATGCATGGTAAGAATTTCCATTTATTCCCCTGTGGTTCCTAGAGGACATTCAGCTTCTTGGGATCTATCAGAGCACAATGATTGCCCGGGTGCGATTCTGGGTGCCGACAAGTCATGCGTGAACTACCCTTTGCAACACCCTCCTCCTGAAGGCAGCATCCACCGAAGCCCAGGAATCAATTCTGTAGTGTTTGGAAAATGTATGCAATGAGGCCCACATGGCTGCCCTACATATGCCCGCAATGGGGAAACTCCTCTTGAAGGCAGTGGAAGTTGAAGCCCCCCTTAAGGAGTGAGCTGTGAGTCCCCCCAGTGCCTTGTAGGCCTGAACAATAGCCTCCTTGAGCCACCTAGAAATGGATTAAGGGGTAACCTTCCTCCCCCTGGTTACCCCACTGAAGGAAACAAAAAGAGAGACATCCTAAACCCAGAAGTCCTATCCAGATAAAAATGGAGAGCTCTGTGCACATTCAGAGAATGCCAGGCCAGTTCCCTGGAAGATATGAGATTTGGACAAAATGAGGGGAGAACCACACCTTGCACCCTGTGAAAAAAGGTGTCAGTCTTAGAGATAAAAGATGGATCTGGCCTCAGGACTACCTTGTCCTGGTGAAAAATACACAGCTGTGGATCAGACAAAAGAGCCCCCAGCTCTGACAACCTGCACACTGATGTAATCACCACAAGAATCATTGTCTTGAGTGTCAGGAACTTCTCATCATGAATCACTGAGGATTCCACTGTCCCACATCCTGAAGGAAACACTGACACAAAGGGGGCGTGGATAAAGAATAGTCCCCCTTACAACCCAGGATACTACCAATGGCAGCTGCCTGCCATTTCAGAGTATTAAGAGCTGAGCCCTGTCTTTGTTCCCCCCGATGGTTGATATATGCCTTGCTCGCCACATTGTTGGTCTGCACTAGGTTGTGGGCTTCTGCGACATTTTATTTATTTATTTACTTACTAACTTATTTATTTATTTCCCGCCCTTCCTCCCAGTAGGAGCCCAGGGCATCATACAGTGCAAAGTTTAGAAGTGCCCATCTCACTACTTGAAGCTCCAGCCAATTGATGCTTTGACTCAGTTCTCTGACCGTCCATACTCCCTGTGCTTCACGGGACTCCAGATGCACCCCCCCAACCATATATGCTGACATCTTTCATGAGAACCTTCTTTGCCAGCGTCTCCAGGCTCACTCTCCTCAGCAATCTCTGAGGAGACATCCACCACTTCAACTGTTTGCGCAACAATGGGCTGATTGGAATCATCTTGTGCGATTGAGCAATTTGTAGCAGAGATCAGGAATGGAAACAGGCCCAGCCCACCAGATCCTGGCAGGATACCAGCATTCCCTGGAGTCTGGCCAGGTCCATCAGTTCCACAGCAACGGATGAGATCACCTTTGTTGTGAGTTTCCTGGACCTTGGCCACATGCTTCTGAGTGAGTCTCATGCTGTATTGGGCTACGTCTATCTGTACCCTGAGATGTGTGATGCTCTTCATGGGCTCCAGGGTGCTCTTCTCGAAGTTCATCCCAAAACCATAGCTGGTGAGACAGGACAGGGTTGTCTGAACATCCCTTCAACACTGGTCCCTCACTGGGGCCCTGATGAGAATGTTGTCGAGATATGGGTGCATCCGCAGCCCCAGGGTCCTCAGATGGGCCACCAGTGACACCAGGACTTTGGTGAACACCCTGGAGGTGGAAGTCAGACTGAATGGAAGAATCTTGTATTGGTAACACTTGTTGACGTAACAGAAATGAAGGAATTTTCTGTGCTCTTGTTGAATTGGGACATAGAGGTATGCCTCTATCAAATCTATGGGCACCATCCAATTGTCTTGATTGATGGCCTCTGAGATGGATTTCAAGGTTTCCATTTTGAATTTCTTGTAGGCCATCCTCTGGTTGAGCCATTTGAGGTCTAAAATTGCCTGTAACTTTCCATTCTTTTTCGGGATGAGAAAGAAAGTTGAGTAAACTCCCCAAGTCCATTCCCAACCTGGTACTGGTTCCATTGCTCTGATGTCCAGATGTTGTATGGCCATGCAGAATGCCTGTTGTTTGTCTGGCTTGGTCAACTTTGGGGTTATGATAAATTTCTCTCTTGATTGCCTTGAAAATCCCAAGGAGTAATGTGAGGAAATTGTTATCAGAACCCAACAACCAGATGTTGTAGCAGTCCATGCTGCCTTGAAGTTGGGTAGGCATCCCCCTATGGCTCCTTGGAGAACTGGCATCCTGGCATCAGGAGGACTGCCCATTTTTCAGTCCCTTCTAGAACTTAAGACTGGGAGGAATAGTGAGGTGGATGGGATCTTAACTGGTTGGAACTCATGTACCTATCTGGTCTCCTCCACCGAGCCTTGTATCCTGTTGACACATTCTGGTGATGGAAAGGCTTTGAGCTCTGACAAGGCTGTGTTTGCTTACTCTTATGTTTGTCCTTCTTGGCCACTGATAGGGCCTTCTGCTTGTCCCATGTCTCAATGAGGACCTTTTCCAGTGTATCCCCAAAGAGTTTGCCCCCCCAAAAGGAGAGTTGGCAAAAGACAGCCTTGAGACCCAGGGTCCATATCCCAATGACGAAGCCACAAGTTGTGCCTCACCACTGTGCTGGAAGCCATTGCCCTAGCATTAAACATCACTGCATCCCGTGTGGTGTCCACTTGGAAGGCTGCTACCAGCAATATCTTCTCCAGACCATCCTTGATGCTTTTTGGAATGTCCTCCTTGCTGGCTAGCTTGTTTGCCCACATCTTGTTTGCCCTTGCGAACACTGAAGCAGCCACAGAGGCTCTGAAAGTGGTGCCTTGTGTTTCAACATCCCAGTGCAGTGCCACCTCAACTCCCTTGTCGCAGGCATCCTTGCATCCCCCTCCATTGGGAGAACAGCAGAGGAAGAGAGAACAATGACTAGTGGATCTACAGTTGGCATCCAGAGCTGCCCCATCACTGCAGCAGCAAAGGTGTAATACTTACTCATCAGCTTTTGCGTCAGTTTGTGTTTACCTGGGGTCGCCCACTCTGCAAGCCACAGCTCCTGAAACAAAACTGGGAAAGGGAGAGTTGCTATCCTGGGATGGCCCTCTGGAAAGGCAGATTTGGAGCCCTTAGAGGAGATAGAGGCAGATAGATCAACCTTATTGGGCTGTTCTTCTTGTAATTCCAGGATTCACCTAGTTTTGGCAAGCAGCACTGGAAAAACCTCTGCTGAGAAAAGTCACCCCCGTAGGGGAGGGTGTCCAGTTCTTCCTCAGAGAGCTCCCCTTCCACCCTGTCATCTGATGAAGAGAAATGCTCTGAACCTGACATTAGTCCCAGGGCAGCAGTGACCTCCCTGTTAATTCTCCTTTTGACCTCGTCTCCCCTTCTGGATGGAGAAGAAATGGGTCCTTTTGTGCCCGTGTTTGTGTCCTGCCTGAAGTCAGGAGAACCAGATGTGGCTGTGATTTTTTCTCTTTTTCTCTTGGTGGATTTTGGACAGGAAGGGATAGGAGGCTAGAAAAGAAAGATAGGAGGATTAGCGAAGACAAAGAAGCAAGGAAAGAAGAAAAAGTGAGGAATCTAACAACAGAAGAAAAGCTGGCTCTTGAGCTCAGCCAGACCCTCACCGTCCATGGCAAAAGGCAGGGCCAGTCTGGAGGACGGGATGGATCCTCCCCCTGGGTGAGGTAATCAGAAGATTAGACCGTGCCTGTCACTCCAATGGGAGGAGCCATCCCAAAAAGCTGAATGCCTTCCAGGAATGTAATTCTCCATCTTTGGAGATTACAGGTGTTGTCACCACTCACCATATGCTCAGAGGCACATGTTATCAAATTCTTCCAAGCTACACAGGAAGTGGATTGGACTGCGAAAGACCAACCCAAATTGTGTTTGCATTTTTACAAATTTGTAGGGCAGTACAATATCTCAAGAGAGGAGGTCAAGTCTCCTGATCCCCTGGTATATTCATTATAGCTGCCCAATTTCCCTGCTTTTTAAAGTTTGATAGAAATATATGTTGGCTATAGGTATGTGCTTAAACTACAAAGCTTTTTTGCCTATTAGTGAATATAGTGATAGGCGTGTCCTTTAATAGTACAGTGAAATGTTGCTTCTATGGTCATTCTTTTTAGACTGATCATAGCCATGTTTACTTGGAAGGTTTGCTTCTAGACAAGACTTTGGGTTGGGTTACAAGACTAAAAGACAATTCACCTCAGAATTCCCAGTTCATCTAAAATGCAAGAAAACTGGCTATGGGTGCATGAAAAATAACAATGTTATGGATCCATATTGGATGAAATATGAACTGGATTCTACACAGCATTGGCTAGCAAGATTAAAGCAATGTCAGTGTGGTGTAGTGAGCAGTATGGTATAGTGCTTAGAATGTCAGAGCTGGCCCTGAGAGACAGGGGTTCAAATCCCCACTCTGCCATGAATCTCACTGGGTAACCTTGGGTCAGTCAGTGTGTCTCTCAGCCTAACCTACTTCATTAGGTTGTTGTCAGGATAAAAAGAGGAGAGGGAGAACCATGTATGCCATTTTGAGCAGACGGAAAGTGGGATATAAATGTGATAAATAAATAAATAAATTCATTGTAATGGCTGACAAATATTTATATGTTTGTCTTTATAAAACTGGAATAATATTAAGGAAAATAAAAAAGCCACAGATACAACTTTTATTTCATCCCATTTTGTAGCTGAGACATTTGAAATATTTTCATTTTCTCCCCGTTTGGCACACTGAATAATTGGTAGAGCGGTTGTCAAATTGAATTTCTGTACCTCAATGTGCCTTTTCAAAAATGTGTTGTGCCCAAGTGAAGTGAGAGTTATTGTTTAATTAGACAGAAAATGGCAGGTACAAGAGGCATGTCAGAGTAACAGATATCAAGCCAGAAAATGAAGCAGCATTGAATTATTGTGTGTTTCAGAGTAACAAAAAAGATAAAAAGAACGCAGGAGGGACTCCAACTAAGTTTCATATCTGTCTAATAATTGTATCTGAATCTTCTGGTTCACGAAAGCTTTCCAAACCTTTCTCCCTATGAGATTGTGTAGGTTGGCCCATTTTACCTAGGGAGTTAAGACTTTGAATGCCCCCCTTTCATGCCATACTGCAAAGGTGGGGAGCCTGTGGCCTTCCCAATGCTGTTGGACTCCAATTCCCATCAGCTCCATCATGACCAATGCTCAGGGGTGATGGGAGTCATAGTCCACAAACACCATCTGGAGGCATCAGGTTGGGCAAGCATCCCTTTTGAGGTTTCTCAAAATCTGTATGTACTTGAAAAGTATGCTAGTGGGGAAAGGCCACTCTGGAGTGGTCGCCCGCTTCAGTTAATTAGCTAGCAGATCCTAGAGAATGGCATCTCATCTGGGCAGGTACATATGGGAGGAGGTGACCTTTCCACTTAGAGCTTTAAAGGTTAAAATGTGTGCTGCACTGAAAGAGACTGGAAGACAGATAGCAAAGCACTGGGTATGCCACTGCGTTGCATACAGGGGTGTAGTCATCAAGGGTCCCAGGGGGTCTTAGGTCTCAGCAGCGTCTCTATGACTCCAGGGTCCTATGAACCGGTCAGCATGAAAAGGGAGCCACCAAGAAGAGTTTTCTAGCTTGCTTCCCTATCCTTTCCTGCTAATTGGAGCCAATCAGAGTGAAAGAAGGTGAGTCACCCACTGAGAAGACTCAAGCAGCAGGTAGATAAACGTGTAGACACTGAATGCAGCAATTCAAGCAATATTTCTGACAGTGAGAAATGGCAGTCACTGTGACAGAGATGCAAAAAACAGGATTGAAGCCTGGCTAGATTACTTTATAATCTTAGAAGGCTGTATAATCTTAGAAGGGTGCGTGGCTGTAAGGGGATGTGGCTGTGACATTTATGAAGGGACCCTGCACTTCTGAATTTGCCACTAAGCTACTGGTTGAATAAGGGCTGCTTTGATGGGCTGCGTCCATGCTGGGAGTGCAAGCAGAATCCAAGTGTGGGGTCTGCTTGCAGAGGGCTTTTCCTACTTCAGTTCTTCTTGCATAGTTAAGCAGCACCTTCTAACTCCTGTAATTTAGAGAGCAGACAACTAAGATGAGCAACTGACACTACCTTTGGCATTACTGAAGACAAGATCGATGGCAACGCTCAAAATTTGCTATGCTAAAGTTTCACGTCAAATGTGAATGCTGCTATTTCTGTGTTACTAGCATTTGTCTAAGGTTGCATTCAGACAGCAATTTATTCCATTTCCCCAGTGTTTCCTTACTTGATAATATCTTCATTTTAATTTATTTTTTCATACATTGTAAAAGCCACTTCTGGAAATCTAGTGGAAGACAGTGGGAGTTTAGCAGTAATTTCTGTGTTAATTGCTTCTAGGGGAAAAAAAACAGTTTGCAATCCCATTAACCCAGAAAATCATGGGAGTAAAGTGACAAATCGTATCAGCATACAGTTCTTTCTCACTGTTTTCATGGAGGAATCACTGGGAACAGAAGTGTGCATGTGCAGAAACGGTTTTGTCGTTATGTGCCTTCAAGTTGATTACGACTTATAGCAACGCTATGTAACAGTGACCTTCAATAGAATCTGTCATGAACCACCCTGTGCAGAAAGGTGGGGAAGTGGAAACTAATCCAATGACATTCATTGTTGTGTCATACCACGCCCGGTGGTTGAATGACATGTAATACAACATGACAATATATTGGTCAAAAACCACAGTTCCATAATGAAACAGCGTGAGAGGAATGTTAGAAATCAGGACAGAAGTGCTACCATTATAATCAGTACAAGTAACACAATAAACCCCATGCCTGAATTCAGTCTAAGTGCAATTGTACATTCACAAATAGGCAAAAAACCTTGCGGTTTAAGAACGAACCAATAGCCAACATATATTTCTATCAAACTTAAAAAAGAAGGGAAATTGGGCAGTTAGAGTGAGTGTGCCATGGGAGCAGGAGATCTGACCTCCTCTCTGAGATATTGGACTGCCCTACAAATTGGGTTGGTTTTTCACAGTCCAATCCACTTACTGTGTAGCTTGGAAGAATTTGGTAACATATGCCTATGAGCATATGATGAGTGGTGGCAACACCTGCAATCTCCAAAGATGGAGAATTACATTTTTGTATGTTTGTTGGTGTTCTTCTTACTTTGCTTCTTTCCTGTATTCCATTGTTTCTACAGAGAATCTAATCTCGAAAATTTTATTTCTCTCATTATTCATCCTAGAAACCTGTATCAAATTTATATTTATTAATTTCAAAGCCTTTTTATTGGTCAATGTCATATGATGGTGAAGACAGCCTTTTGTGCTTCAAATTGGAGGTTATGTTCTATTTCTATTTTGGATGCATTAACAGTTGAATCTGAAACTGCAGTTTGATGTAAAATCAGACAGATTACAATATGTTGCTACTTAAGCAATGAATCTAGCTGTTGGAAAAAACAAACCTGGCCTGCCCAAGATGCATGTTTTCAGCCTGCTATGCTTAAACTACACCACTTAAGGAAAGGTGGGCACGGTCAATTAAAAACATAGAGCACACCTAGAATGATGGTAGAATATTTCACCTCCCACTGTTTTATCTTGTGCAAATTGAGACACTCCAGATGTTCACTGGAGACTATTCTGCAGAATAGTCAGTGCTATTATTCTACAATGTTTATGGAGTGTTTAGTGTATATTTTGAAAAATGTTGCTGTGCATCACATATTCACAGAAACAGAAGCAAAAGAAAATTATTTACGATAGGAAACTTCACTAAAATTGCAAAGTAAATCAAACATATTTAAAGTGACTATCTGAACTATATCAACTGTATCTTAATATTGTTGCTTCCTCCCTGCTAAAACAAGATCAGCATAGCACATGTCTTGTTTCTATTATTTGGGCTGATTGCAGGTGTTGCCATCACTCACTATATGCTTAGAGGAACATGTTACCAAATTCTTCCAAGCTACACAACAAGTGGATTGGACTGTGAAAGACCAAACCAAATTGTGTTTGCATTTTGACAAATTTGTAGGGCAGTACAATATCTCAGAGAGGAGGTCAGGTCTCCTGCTGCCCTGGTGCATTCACTATAGTTGCCCAATTTCCCTGTTTTTTAAAGTTTGATAGAAATATCTGTTGGCTATAGGTACGTTTTTAAACTGCAAGGTTTTTTGCCTATTAGTGAATTTTTCTGCTTTTTAATCTGGGAGGTAAACTGTGCAAGTTTGCTGAGAATGGATGGATCATTTGCATGCTTATTGAGTTCAATGGGATTTACTCACATGCAATTCTGCTTAGGATAGGTGAAACTGACCACAGGGAATGGGGAGGAGAGGGAGAGGAGGGAGGAGGGAGAGGGAGGAGGGAGGGGAGGGAGGAGGGAGGGGATGAGCGGGATGGGCAGGAGGAGGGAGAGGGGAGGATTTGTATGTTTATTGAGTTCAGTGGGATATACTCCCGCACAATCAAGCTTAAGATAGGTAAAACATACCAGGGGGAGAGGGAGGGAGGGCTGGAGTGGGAAGGGGAGGAGGAAGAAGGAAGAAGGGAGGGGAGAAGGAAGGAGGGGAAAGGGGAAGGAGGGGAAATGCAGGTCTGATCATTTGCATGCTTATTGAGTTCAATGGGATTTACTCCCATGCAGTCATGGATAGGATAGGTAAAACTGACCATGGGGGAGGAGGGGGAAGGATAGAGAGAGGGAAGAAGTAAGAGAGGTGGGGAGGGGAAAGAGGGATAGGGGGTAGGTGAGATTGGAAGGGGAGCATGAAAGGAAGGGGGAGGAAAGTGGCAAAAGGAAGGTGATTGGGGATAGAAGAGTAGAGGGGAGGTTTGATCATTTGCATGCTTATTGAGTTCAAAGGAATTTACTCCTGTGGAATCATGCTTAAGATAGATAAAACTGACCATGGGGGGGAGAAGTAGGATGGGAGGGGGAAGGAGGGGATTGGAAGGTGAGGGGGGAGGGGCAAAGGAAGGGGGAGGGAAGGGGCAAAAGGGAGGGGATAGGAGGGAGGAGAAGGAAAGGTGGGTTTGATCATTTGTATACTTCTTGAGTTCAATGGGATTTATTTCTGTGCAATCATTTTTTGGATAGGTGAAACTGACCTGGAGAGGGGCAAGGAGGGGAGGAGGAGGGGTAGGGGAGGAGATTGGGTGGGTGGGCACTGGGAAGAGAGGAAGCCCCTTTCCTTTCCAAAAGGAAAACATTGTGAACAGTATCATTCTTTTTCAGTGTTTCCCCCAACTCTTTATTCTAGAGGAGGCACATGTTGCCTCCCACCCAAGTTTAAACCAAAGCTGTCCCCCGCCACATCCATGCCAGACCTTTATTTCACTTTAGACAGGCATGGCTTCTCCCAAAGAATCCTGGGAAGTGTTAGTGAACAGTACTGAGAGTTGCTAGGAGATGTCTTGTTCCCCTCACAGAACATCAGTCAGAGCAGCTGACTGTTAAACCACTCTGGCCAGTTAAACTACTCTGGCCACTGGAGTTCTGTCAGGAGAGTAGGAGTCTCCTGTCAGCACCCAGTTCCCAGGATGCTTTGGGGGGAGCCATGACTGTCTAAAGTGAAATAAAGGTCTAGCATGGGTGTCGCCCCCTGATTAGCCAAGCCAAACAGCTGTGAGCCTGGCTTTTAGAACACTAACAGTTGGTTCTTACTGAGCATGCCTGACATTATCATTAAGTTCAATGCTAAATTTCTTAAATTAATTAAAAATCAGCCAGGCATTTTTTTAATGTTTAAACTGCAGAAGGTGAAGGTCAGAGTATGTAGGTCAGTAATAGGATTACAGGTACTCAGTGAACACAGCTGATTTTTATTTAATTTCAACAAATTATGAGAAAAAAATGGAAACGGACTGCCTTCAAGTCGATTCCGAGTTATGGCAAGCTTCGTGGCAGTGTGGGGTTTCAAACCCTGGTCTCCCAGGTCATAGTCCAAGTCTCTAACCACTACAACTCTGACAGAAAAAATTCCAGAAGGGGTCTGGCTTTTCTCTCTCTCTTTTTACCCTTGAATTCTCATTTCTCTGACTGTTTTGTGTATTGCCATAAAAATTTAGAGGGTTGTAAAGCAAGTGTTTCTGAGTTCAGGATTATAAGTTTTATAAGGTTTTGTTTTGAAATGAGCTTATGGGAAGCAGCAGAATGGCATGGGGGTATTTTCAATTTAACATTGCAGAATGTGAAAAATCCACGCTGGCTATAGTATACAGCCACTCTCGTGGCTGTATAATAACTGTTAATGTGATTGCATGATGTCACCTTAATAGTTCTAGGATAATGAAACAAAACTTTTTTTCTGAAATCTTTTCTAAAAAGCTGCAGATCAAGCTGCAGACAAAAGGAGTCGCACATCCATAAAAAAATTAAATCTGTTCGGAAACACACCACAGAATTGTAATATTGCATCTCTGTGGTTATACATAGGGGAAAAGGTCACATACACACACACAGTCAGTAAACAAAGACAAACCACACAGAAAGAAAACCCTACCCCCCCAATATCTATAAAAAACTGAAGAATGCCAAACAAACCCAAGACACCTAAACCACATAAAATCCCACCCCCCCAAAAAACCCAAAATACATAAAAGTCTTTGCAATATGATGTATGCAGCTTAATATATCCAACATGGTAGTGGTTGTATACATGCAATAGTACAATTTTGTCCTCCATATTTATTATATGCCCCCCCGACAGTTCTGTACTCACAGTCATTAATGCTTATTAGTATTCCCACTTCACCAATAAGCAATCATTATAAAGCCTGAGGAAAATCCATAGTTTAACTGCTCTGATTATCAGTACAGCAGGTTAATTAAGAAAAGAGGCAGTGCACTTTCTGTGCACATATACAAGTGAAAAATAATCAGGACACCCTAATGGGTAGGAAAGCAGCACCCTGGCCAAATATATATATCAGAAGCCCCATGGCTGCCCCTGTTTTGTGTAACAGTATCCCTGCTGAGATATGACAGGTCCCCACTATTGGTAGTTTCTGGAAACAATTGAGGACATTTTTGTTCCAACAAGTTTTCCAGCTGAATGATTGTTTATTTTTATTCCTCTTCCTGGCCTGGATGTAGCAACGTATGTATAGAAACTGACATTTGTGTGGCTCAAATGGAGCCTAAAGCACACAGGTATTATGAGCATTCATTGTTTTGCCCACTTTTTGCCTCTGATCCTGCACGCCACTGACATGTGGCCCCTAAACTATTCCCCATGAGGGAATGTGGCCTTGGGGTGGTCCCACACTCCCAGTTTAAAGTCTCCTGGCTTTTAAGCTAGAAAATTCTTTTCCATGTACCTGGATCACCTCTCCCCATCCCCTACCCCAACACACATTGTATTTTAATTGGCCAGGCTGGATGGGAAAGTCTGATCAAACAGATAATTGGTCAAATAGCTCCTGTTCATTAAGTACTGCTCATTTACAGTGCAATCTTATGTTTGTCAACACAGAACTCCATCCCTGTAGGTTTCTCTCTGGATCATGACTAGCAAACTGTCATCCTATCTTATTAACTTGTGTTTGCTTTTCAGTCCCAGCCATCTATGGAAATACCACATACTCAAGAAACCAAACAAAACAAGAATAACCAGAGTGTGCATTTAACCCACTTAAACAAACTAGAGAGGCAGACAGAATAGGAAATCATGCTCTGCCGAGTTGTTAGAGAATTAAGGATCATACCTACCTACCTGTCTGTCTGTCTGTCTGTTTAACCATTTTAAGAGTTTCTTCAGTCATCCACTGAGGTCTTTCTCTCCTTTTAACTAGAGGTATTGTCTTTTTGCATTCTTCCCTGATAATGTCTCTGACTTCAATCCATAGTTCTTCTGGTTCTCTATCAACTAAGTTTAAAGCCTCAAATCTGTTCCTTATTTGATCTTTATATGCTTCTGGGATGTTATTTAAACTGTATATTGGCATTATGATTACTTTGCCAACATTACAATTGCTACAACAGGTAGAAAAATCATTAAGTGGTCCGCCAAACCATCAGTAATTTTCAAGTGGTCCATGGGGGGAGGAGTTTGGGAACCACTGCTCTAGGGTAACCAATATGATCAAATCACTGGTATCCACCGATAAACACTTTTTTCTAGAGTTTTGGACAATGATCAGAGAGACCCAGGTTCAAATCTCCACTCATCCACGAAGCTCACTGGCTGACCTATTACCTCACAGGGGTGTTGTAAATATAATCTCTCTCTCTCTCTCTCTCTCTGTGAGTAGATGCTACCTTAAGCTCCTTGGAGGAAAAGTGGAAATAAAATTAATAAATACATAAAATAGGGAAGGAAAGGAACATCAATAATAATAATAATAATAATAATAAAATGGAGTGTTTCAGGCTGCAGTCCAAGACATATCAACTCAGAAGTCAGCTCCATTGGGTTCAATGGGACTTACTCCCAGGTAAGTGTGGACTGGATTGCATCTCTTGTCATGTAGTGGTGTAACAAAGTGCAAGACAATGCAGATCCACATGCGCTATTAGGCATATTGTGAAAATTCTGGGGAATTAACTTACACTTCTTATCCAGATATGTATATAGGGATATAACAATAGGTTTTTTCTTTTAAAAGTGTTAAGATATCATGACATTGATACATTTATCATTAATAAATAAATAGAATGTTCTGCAACATCATGTTTTGACATTATGTGAGTGACCCTAAGACTCATGTGCCTCCTTCTGCCCTTTCCACTTAGGTTCCACTTAGGGATGTGCTTGAATATCACAAAATTTGAAATGGACACTGGATTTCCTATTTATTCACCTTTTTTTCTTGTCCTTGTGGATAGGGTTTTTTTTTCCTAGCAGTTTTCAGCGGCTAAAGCAGATTTTCTTTTTTTTAAAAAATCATCTTAAAATATTAATATTAATATTGATATTGATACTTTCCTTAAAATATTGATAAATGTAAATGTACTGCCTTCAAGTCGGATCTGACTTAGGGTGACCCTATGAACAGGGTTTCCATGAGGCTGAGAGGCAGTGACTGACCCAAGGTCACCCAGTGAGCTTCATGGCTATGTGGGGATTCGAACCCTGGACTTCCAGGTCACAGTCCAACACCTTAACCACTACACCACACTGGCTCTAAAATATTGATATTTCCCTGAAAATATCAATATTAATATTTATATTTTGAGGAAAATATCAATATTTTTGTGGGAAACAAATTGAATTGGTATTTACTGCAAATAGCAAACACTGATCCCTTATGATGCAGTACCGGCAGGAAGTTTGACGGAGCGAAGATCAAACCGGCACTGAAATGCAAATCCCAACCCTTGTTCCACTGAATAAGTCTGCATGAGTTCCCTTTCCCTCTTTCTCACTGCTAGAATAAAAGAATAAACACTTCTCTGTGTGTTTTAAACATTGCTATGACATCTGAACTCAGGTAACTATAGTTTGTTTAAACTGGTTTGAGAAGAAGCCAGGATCTGAAAACATAGTTCGATCCTGGTGTCATGGGCCCCAAGGAGAACCTTTGACAAGATTGGGAGGATGAAGAAGGGGTTACAGTTATCACAGAAAGGGTTGGAGAAATCACAGGAGAAATGTTTCCAGAAATCTCTGGCAGTTCTGAATCTGATGCGTCAAACGGTACCCATACCCCCCCATGTCTATAACAGACAGAAGGGAATTCCCACTGGCACCCAGTCCAGACCTAGCTGTTGAACAGATAAAACTTAATTAGCAGCCTGGAGTCTTCCTGGAGTCTTCCAGAAAAGTGAAAGCAGTATATCAGAGTCAGAGATTACACTGTCACCAAGGTCATGTAGATTTGAAAAGAGATAG
Source organism: Rhineura floridana (assembly GCF_030035675.1). Classification (NCBI taxonomy): domain Eukaryota; kingdom Metazoa; phylum Chordata; class Lepidosauria; order Squamata; family Rhineuridae; genus Rhineura; species Rhineura floridana. The sequence continues at coordinate 14,891,414 of NC_084495.1, read as the reverse complement.
AGACAGCTTCAGAAAATGCTCTCCGCTCCTAGAAGACACCTTCACCTTGAACAAAACCTGGAAAGTACTAAAGTATGTTCAGACAAGTAATGTGCTCATCCATCTCTTTGATATTTAAGATGAGTGCACATGATTAGGGCACATGACAACAGTCTGTTTGTATCCTGAAATATGCCTAGCCTGTTTATGAGAGATGCCTACCCTGCTTCTGATATATATCTAGTCTGCTCCTGTTCTGTATCTTGAATCATGCTGAGAATGACTGATGCTGTGTCCTATATTGACTCCTGGAATAAAGCTTTGTGTAAAACCCAGTCACTGAGTCCTGTGTCTGCTTCTCTGGTAAGAAGCCAGGACACATGGCTTGTTTTCTTCGTAACAAACATCAGTTCCCAGAGTTTGGCCATCATGGGAAACTATGGTTTGTTAAAAAGTGAAACGGGAAGCTTTCAATCTCTTCTTTTGTCGCAGAACAGAGATGGGGGAAGTGTAAGAGCCCGGTGCTCATGTATCCTCATTCACCATGCGTTTCCCATTATGGTCTGAATTGCCCAATGAGTGGATGACAAAGGCTTACAACAAGTCAATATATCAGAAAACCAATATTTAATACCAAATCCTTAGTTATTAAGCTACTCTTCCTTTTCTGTTTTATAGTAGCTTTTATTTATTTAGTAAATGTGCATCCTGTTCTGCTGTTTTGAGTCATTAATTTTATTGGCGTTTTAATGAATATTTTATATTGTTTTATGCAAACTGCTTAGAGGATTTTGCTGATTAAACTGTATATACATCTTGCTAAATAGATAAATATAGAGGTTCATGCAAACTTTATTTTTAGCTCATAGACTTAGTGGTGGCTGATGGCTCCATGTCAGTGAGGCAGTGGAATCTGCTCCACTTTTTAGTCTGAGCTTTCAAGAACCTGTCCAAGGCGCTCAGCTGCACTACTGACATGGAACCACTAGTCACCACTACACAGACCTGTTCGTAGGTTTATATCTACCTGGTCTCCAGCGGTATGTTACTATTTAGGACCCAACTGTTATGGAGATGCACTGTGTCCTGTGTACTTGTTGGAGGGGGTGGAGCAGCTGGGCTAGGTTGGCTGCGGGTTGTCATTGATCTTCCTTGGAGAGAGTCGGCCGTTGAAAGTGGCTTCCTGCTGCAGGTGCACGTGTGGGGCGGAGGCGGAGGTGGTGGGAGAGGCCTGAACGTGAACTGATTGCAAGGGCTTCCCGGCATTTCTAAATGTGGAGAGAAATGAAAAGGGAGAAATAAAAACAAAGAGGAGGACAGGTTATGATTTTCAGCAAAAGCAGACGAGTCAGAGTTTTCATGCCTAACAGGATTACAAGATTTGTCAGAGAGAATGTTCCGATCAATCTGTCTCAAAAATGTAATTGTAACTTATGAGTTCATATAAAGCATGCATGCAAAATGGAAAACATCCACCAATTTGAATCTATATGCAGCCAAGATAAAATAAGTGAAGTGACTTACGGAATTTGTCGTAGGTTCTTTGTTGCTGTTATTTTTTGGCATAAAGACAAATCAATCATAGGTTGAAAGCATGTTCCAGCTCAGATACCACTTGATTTCATCCACTGCAAATCTCATTTAGAAAAGCAGTGATGAAAGGAACTATAATATTGCAGGGAAAATCAAAGCAGGAAAAACCATCCAGTTCTATCACGTGGTCTTCCAATATAAACTCCTCTAGTAACTAGTGGCATGTTCCACAGAATAAGGTTAACAGTTACAAAACTGTGTAGATGTAATTATATTATCTAGCAAGGATTCTCATGAAAGAATCTACAGCCAAAAGAATGGGAGAGGGAAGGAGATAATATGCAAAGGAAATGGGTACCAGGATAGGAGGCTTTTGTCCTATTTTTTGTGTGAATCCCATTGTGAAATTATGAATATTAATGCATATTGTTAATATAATCAAGGCTCAGTAGATTAGTTTAACATGAAGGACCAGTAGGATTCTTCCACATCTACCCAAAAAGGGAAATAAAAATCTCCTTTAAGACACAAATATGAAACCTAAAGTCAGAAGCTACTAACAGGGCTGGCCCCAGGCCCACAACGCTGTAGCCCAATCCCCCCCCATACAGGCAGTGTAAGGCTAATAAGCCCACCAGCGCATCCCACCTGCCTCTCCCATTCCTGAGAATGACATGCTTGCTGCGTGCGCATGCTTGCCATCAACCAAGAAGGCGGTGGGGCATCAACCCCTTAGGGAAGGCCCCACTGCCATCTTGGTTGATGGCAGGCAGGCATGCACGCACAACACACACATTATTCACAGGGATGGGAGAGGTAGGTGGGGCATGTATACAGGCTTATTGAAGCCCACACTCACTGTATTGGGGGGGCTGACAGCTCCATCTCTCTATGATCTGCAGCAGGGTCAGCAGCTGACCATGCTGTGGATCAGAACAGGAGCACTACCCTCTCACCTTAAGGAGGGACCCTTCAGAGGCCCCTCTAGTTCTCAGGGGCCTCAGCCAGGGCCTGACCTGGCCACCCTCTGGTGCTGGCCCTGGCTACTAAAGTTCATGGACTGATTTGTTTATCTACTGTTAGAATGTCCCATGATTCCCCCACTCATTATATACCTTGGCCTTTCTCAGTTTATCACTAATTCTTCATGTACTTTATGATTTACCTATAATCATGCAGATAACAGAAGGGGCTGTGGTGAAATAGTAGAACATGTGCTGTGCATGCAGAAGGGCTTAGGGTTTAATCCCTAGCATCTCCAGGGGAAGGTAGGACTAGAAAAAGGACCTCTGTCTAAAGCCATAGAATGCCTCTGCCAGACAATGTAGACCACTGGCCTTCAACCTTGGGTCCTCAGATGTTGATGAACTACACCTCCCATCATCCCTGACCAGTGATCATGCTGTCTGAGGATGATGGGAGTTGTTTTCCAACAACATCTGGGGATCCAAGGTTGGAGACCAGTAGTGTAAACAATACTGAGCTAGATGGATCAATGGTCTGACTCAGTAGAAGTCAACTTTCTATGTTTCCATGGGAGCTGCTAGTACGTTTTCTGCTGCACTTCAGCACCACTGGATGGCCAGATTAGGTATTGCAGTTACTCAAGGTCAGGTGAAATGAATGTATAAAGAAGGTCTGCTTCATCTTAGGCCACATTCACACCAGACATTTATTCCACTATTATTCCACTTTCATTATACTTTAAACAGTCATGGCTTCCCCAAAGAATCATGGGAAGGATAGTTTGTGAAGGGTGCTGACAGTTGTCAGGAGGTCTCTATTTCCCTCACAGAGCTACAATTGCCAAAGTTTTCTGGGAAGAGGAAATGGCTGTTAAACCACTCTGACAAACTGCAGCTCTGTGAGGAAAACAGGGGTCTCCTAACAACTCTCAGCACCCTTCACAGACTAGCCTTTCCATGATTCTTTGGAGGAAGCCATGGCTGTTTAAAGTAGAATGAATGTGGAATAAATGTCTGGTGTGAATGTAGCCTTACTACCCTGACTGCTTCCCAGCTCAACTATCAGCTTGTCTACAGACCAAAGGCCCAGCCAGTGAGGAAATTATGGTAGGTGGGTGTGAGGCGTCCTTCCCTGGCTCTCCCTGTCAGGTTCCTACCTGCTCGTGGTTACTGCCTGTCACTAGGCACCACCAGGGACTCCACCAGTCCGGACTGCTCTCTCTTATGGTTTCTCTCCCCGCTCTAGCACAGATCTCAACAGATCCCCCTGCTAGGCAACCACCAGTAACGTCCCAATACTAGTATTCCCAGAGACTCTGAATACTGGTATTGTTATTCTCTTCACCGCTGCCACCATTTGTTACAGTTCCCCTTCAGCCTTGGTCATTACCTTACCCTCCCTTCTGGTCTGTGAAACCCCAGCCAAGGATCAGGCCTTTGGTAAACCAAATTAAGTATTTATTACAGATAACAAAGCTAACAAGATTAACAAGATTTCTTCTTAAGGCACATAAGCATATGGTTTTACTCAATACTAATCCGAACTCCACCTCCCTCCTGGCAAACAACTCTCTAAACCCCACCAAGCAACCCACTCAGTTCTCTTCTCCCCCCCCAGATTCCACTCTCACTCTTCCTTTTATACATTCAGCCATTTTAAACACTCAGCCAATCATCTCGCATTCTACTGCCCATTCACTCCCCCTCTTTCACTCCACTTACCATGTATCTTCTAAACAACCAACACTTACCATATATACATTAATATAGGAACATCACAGTGGGAAATACTGGCCTAGTGTACAGATTGGTTCATGCACATGATGAATCACAGTCCAGCACTATCAAAAATAGTGTAAGCCTTATGCCTGCTGATAGAGAGCCCGTTGTATTGGTGAAACAGTAATAATAATAAAAAACAATTGCAAGCCAAGGTGAGTAAGGTTGTAGAATGTCTGCTGCAGTTGAATTGTTGGTGTTGTTTATTTATATTTATTAGTCACTTCCCTCATAAATGTGACCCAAAGTGACTTACAATGATAAAACATTAAAATCAATTGCAATAAGCCAACAATAACAATAACAACAACAATAATATCAATACCCTAACATCACATCAGTACAGATAAAAGACAGGTCTAAAAAATCCTATCACAGAGGCTACCAAGAGCTGAAGACACTAACTGAAGGTGAAAGGCCTGGCTTAAGGGAAGGTTTTTTGCCTGATGCCTAAAATACACAATGGTGCAAAGTGTGCCTCCTTGGGGACAGCATCCCACAAGCGGAGAACCACCACTGAGAAGGCCCAATCTTGTGCCACGACCCTCTGCACCTCCTTTGAAGGGAGCACACAGAGAAGGGCCTCAAGATGAAGAATGCAGGATCTGGGTCGGTTCAAGTGGGAAGCATCAGTCCTGGACATACTGGGGTCCTGAACCACATAAAGCTTTATGTCAAAACCAACACTTTGAATGTTATTGGTGACTTGCGAGACTCATGTAAATATCACCAAATCCAGTTATTATTTACTGTCATTAACGTGTAACACCATTTACAAAAACAGATGCTGCCCGGTGTAATTCTATCTTACCACCATGTATGGAGAAGACTTCAACCCCAAGCATGTTGGAAACATTCACCCAACAATCACTACCTATCTATGGCAGGACAGAAGTCATATTGTCATAACTTTAGGAAGCAGCTCTCCCCTTCCCAAATTAGATTCCATTTTCAGTTTACCCATTTCAATTACATATCAAAATATATGGTGGTATAGTGCGTGCTTTGCATGCAGAAGGTTGCAGGTTCAATCCCTGGTATCTCCAGGAATTGAAATATCCCTCTTTCCAAACCTGCTAAGCTATTGACATTTCAGTTAAATGTTGAGTCTATGATTTGTATCACTGGTTAGCTTGATTCCCTGTCTCATTGGGCTGCAAATTCAAATGCTGATTAGAGAACCAAAATTAACATTTGTGCATTGGGCAGAAACTGGCTGGGTAAGTGCTAACATTGACTGGATCCCCACATTAACAACATATACAATATTAAAAATATTAACCAACAAATCCCTCCTCCATGGCCAAAAAGCCCAACATATTGTATCTCCCTTTGCTCCCAAGCTCATATATATGAATCTTCCAGCATGGCATTTTATTGATGCCATTAAATATATATACGTCTTTATAAATTTAAAGAAAATATAAAAAGAAGAGGAAGAAAGTTAACTCTAATTAAAATGCATCTTAAAAATAAAAATCCCTCCAAACAATCAAAGAAGGTGCACTGTGTCTGTGTGTCTCTGTAAATACATGCATCACTTTTGTACATACGTGTATACTATAAAAACCTCTGTCTTTATCTTCAGCAAAGACGGCGGCTGTATGCAGACGTTACAATACACTATGGCTTACTTTGACAGAAATAAGACTAGACTTTCCCATTCCCTCTCTTCCTCCGATTTGGCTGGCTTTTGCTTTTGCTTCAGATTTCAGTGAACCACAGTTTAACATTGCAGATGATCCCTAAAATAGGGTTAATTTTAACTATGGTTTGTTGAAATAAACAAGCTTCATAAGCCACAGCCTGAAGTTTGCTTGTTTCAAACAAACAGTAGTTAAGATGAACCACAGTATGTCAGGTTTGGATGACACAAGAAGGTGAAGTTCATCAAAGATGGAAGTGAGAGCTTCCAAACTCTTGCAGCAGAGGAGGGGGTGGAAAGAATGCAAGAACCTTTGAAATGCATGTACTGTATGAGACACTAGGTTTGTTCCCCTCACATTAAACTAATGGTTTATTGTGACATCAAATAAAGCCATCATTTAAAACAAGAATGGGAAACCAATGGCCTTCCAGATGTTGTGAGACTCCAACTCTCATCAACCTCAGACCACACAGCTAAGGGTCAGGGATGATGGGTGTTATAGTCAAACAACATCTGCAGAGCTACACGCTTCCCATCCCTGATTTAGAATATTGCTTGAATGCATTACTCTCTCTCAGGTGTAATTAACAGAGGCCTTTCCCCACATATTCATTCTTAACTATGTCGGTGAAAATACAAATAGGAGCATCAAGGTTTGCTATGTAATAACATAACAAAATCATTTACTTATAAATTCAATAAATTCACACAAGACACCCATTAAATGTTGCTTTTCAATTTTTACTAGCAAATGGCCTCTGTTCAATTCCATTTTGCATAAATTAGGAGATGAGGAGACATCTCAGCAGATCATAACTTAATTTGCATGGGCTTTTAAAACACAAGCAGATAGTGGGTAGAAGGGAAGATAATCATGTTTTTATTTGAATAAATGCTACCGAAAATTTTCTCCTTTTTCTACAATATATAAAAGTTGGTTTGTAAACAAAAAGAACACCAGCGCAAAATGCAATTTAATTCTCATTGTGAAAGTCTAATAAAATGTTAGGGAATCCCAGAGGTTAAACCTTGGCTTCCAGCAATTAACTCTTTCAAATTCTGTGGTGAGATGAAATCTGCAAAGGCCTCAACCTCATACAAAGAGATCCTTTGGCTCCTGTTCAAAAGTGACACTGCTGTCCACCCCCCTCCCCCACTAAAATGATGCCGTTGAGGAGGGTGGTAAGCCAAGGCATTTTTGAAGGAATTGTTATTGGGTGCCCATTTTTTCAGTTAAATGGCTTGTACATGCAAACCTCTCTATCATGTATAAGTCCTAACATATGGATTGTGGAGAAAGTGATTCAAACAAAACAAAACAAAACAGGAGTGAATATGGCATTGCAAATGCATTTACATAAGTTATTAGCCTAGCAAAGGCCTTACTAGCCTAAATTTAATTAATTAATTAATTAATTTTAATTAATACATGAATTAAAATGTAAATTAAAAATGTTGCTTATGATCCACTTTCCGCTATAGCAGAATTCTTAATGAAAAAAAGAACAAAGATACAGAGAACCAGATATTAGTGTACAGGGAGAGAGATTTTGTTAAGTAGTTTTTCAGAAAGACTGCTGGTTTGTAAGAACCCTAAGAATTATTGTGTAATGTGTTCCTATGTTCTACTGTTTGTATTCAATGTCACTAAAATTTTCATACTTCTAGCCCAGCCTTTCCAAACTAGTGGGCCACCAGATGTTGTTGGACCACAACTCCCATCAGCCTCAGCCAGCATTGCCAATGGTCAGGAAAGATGGGAATTGTGGTCCAACAACATCTGGTGGCCCACTAGTTGGGAAAGGCTGCCCTAGCCAGTGTTTCAGTGGCTTCTAATCCGAATTTGTGCTCTTGGTTCATTGATTAGGTTTTGTGTCCATTTGTGTCCACTGGATGCCCAAAAGCTAGGACTGGGTGTCTATTGGGACACACAACTACTACTTAAAATGTTTTGTGGCAGGTTGTGTTGCTGTTGGTGCCATGGGAGGTCACAAAGAAAAATGCATGGTTGCATTCGTGTGTGTGTGTGTGTGTGTGTGTTGGTGGCATTGTGTCGAGGGCCTCCTGAAGTGTAGCACTGGTCCTGTGTCCAGGCTCCTGATTCCTGCCTTGCTTTGCCTGCTTTGACTAGGTGTTACTGAATTGACTGGCATTGAACTTCCTTGACAATGCTTGACTGAATTTGACTGGACTTTAAGCAGCCTGCCTTGACCTGCCCAGAAGACACTAGGCTTGGCTGTGCCCATTTCCCTTGTGAGCCTCAGATCTCTGCAGAACAGAATAATACCCAATATTATGGTAACTTGCATACCCTCAAATTTTTCCAGATGAGAACAGCGATAAATCTTACTGCACCCCTATTTTCATACCTAAGATCACAGCTTGGGCCCATACCACCACCATGAAAAAAGGGATGGTTCTGGAGGCTCTTCTGTTACAAGGGCAATTTGAGAAACAAGCTCAATCAAGAACAATGTGTTTAAAAATACTAGGCATTGTATCTAATTCAATATCATACAAAATTGTCACAGTTACAAAAGCATAAAGGGAGCTCTCAGGGAAACATACTTTTGTCATATAAAGCTAGACAAGAAAATATTTCTAACGAGGGCACATCTATTAAAAAGAATTCTCAAGGTGCTGTAATTATTATTCATTTCTAGAATTGTTTCACCGTGAAGCTTTATGATGCTATGGGGATTTAATGTTTATGTATTGCAATGGTTGTGTTGACTATTAAAAAGCAATTTGGCTGACATTTTAGGTCTTTTGTTGCCAGTTTTAATTGGATTGTTCATCAAGCATCAACTCCCTCGTTAACTACAAAAACGACAGGCCAACATCAGTTTATAGTAATGTCTGTTTAATGATTTTATCTTGTCAAAATGCCAACTCCAAAGGAATATATGTATGCTTTGTTTCATATCTAGATCTATAATGAGATAATTGAAAACCAATAGAATCATGCAGTTTGAAGGAACCAAGAAGGTCCTCAGGTCCGACTCCCACCCTTCCAGCTCAGTGGAGGATCTATAATGCCTCCAGTGTGGTTACAGAACTCCTGTACAAGTTTCACAGATGTCTTCTAGTCTTCCCTCTATGTGTTGGAGAGGTTGTGGTAATAGGGGTATGTACCATTATTTATGATGTGAGTGCCACTAGTTGAAGGATCTTAACCTAAGATACAAACAGAAAGTTCTCATACGCTAAAGGAACCATTGCAACCTACACTACGTTTATCTTTATTATCCTTGTTTGAAAACATAAATGCGGGCATTGAAGCCAAGGAACTTTTAAACTTATTGACTTCTGCAAGATTCTCGATTGCACAAAAACAGAAACACTGGAAGACTTGGGCATTTTGCTGTGGTATGAAAACATATGGAACATTGCTATAGCAATAGGAAAAGATAACAAACAATTATAAGGTTATACAAGGCAAAGAGTACCCACAGGCCTTTTACACAATTTGGTGGAATTTTATGTCACACATCAACACTAACCATCTACAACATCGATTCTCAACAGTCTCTATGGAAATATAGGTCCATATATCCATTTTGTTGAATTCATTCTCATATTTTTCCTGTCTGTCATTGTAGTGTACTGTATGACATATGACATTGCTTTCCTAGAACTGTTATATTATTATTATTTAGTTGTATTATCTAATTAGTTGGTTTTATATGATGAAAGTTAATAAAATATTGTTGTGGGCACCCCAATCTCCGAGCTGCATGAGACTTCCAGGGGTTCCAGCACATACCCAGAGTTCAGTTTCCTTGGAATGATGGGTCAGAGGAGACTGTCTTAAGGATATATGGTTTTATTTACTCATATATACAACCTGAGCCTAAGATGCAGGGGCTCCCGAAAGCCATAGCTTGTGGTTCAGCACACAGAACAGTCAAGCCTGTGTCTTTCCAGCTCTCAGCTTCACAGACTCTCACACAAAATCCACCTCCTGCCCCAACCAGGTGAGGAGAGAGGGCTATCTTAGTTCCTAGAGCAACACATCTTCTCTTGGCCAAGTCTTTAGACATGTAAATTGGGTACTTGACAGAACCATTAATATAACAAAGAAACTGGCTTGAGCAGTATAGCAGGTTTATCTGCTATGACTTCATCTCTACAGATTCAAAATCACAGACTGGAAGGGTACTCAAAGACATCATCCAAACAACCCCCCCAACAGCAACTGCAGTTAGGAAGCTTCTCCTCATGTTTAGTTGAAATCTGCTTCCCTGCAATTTCCTCCCATTGGTTCCAGTCTTCTTCTTTAGAACAACAGAGAATATGTCTATTCCACTGTCTATATGACAGCCCTTCAAATATTTATAGACTGTTCCCATGTCTTTCCTTAACCCTTTTCCCTCCAGGTCTAAACATACCCAGATCCAGGTAAGCCTAGTGGCTCCAATGTCAGTCGGGCAGTGAATCTGCTCTTGGTTTTAGCCCAAACTTTCAAGGAGCTGTTCAAGCTGATATGAAGAGGAAGAAGAAGAAGAAGAAGAAGAAGATTTATCTGGAAAACAAAGAGCTTTCTTCCTATGGAGACCTATAAAAATCCCTAATACTTCAGGCATGCTGTAAAAATGGCATTCAGACTGACATTTAGCCACCTGGGCTACTGTAAAAAGTTAACAGGCTTTTAACACTTTTTTACTTCTTTCTTTTTAAAAAACAAAACCTTCTGAATGTTTTTTACTTTTTTAAAAGATACATCCAAAAGTAATCAGACCCCTGACCAGTGCTCTCATATTACTGAATTACAAATGCTACATTGTAATTTTTTCCTGTATATTTTATTTTGAAACACTGTAAATCAAAATCAATTACTGTAAAGTGACATTGGATTTATGTTGGGAAATGTTTGTAAGAAACATAAAAAACTGAAACATTGCTTGCGTAAGTAGTCAACACCCACACATTAATATTTGGTAGAGCCATCTTTTGCTGCAATAATAGTTTTAATTTTGGGGGGGTAGGTACATACCAGCTTTGCAAACAGTGTCGGGGGGATTTTGGCCTATTCTTCTTGGCAGATTCGCTCCAGGTCTTTCAGGTTGGTTGGATGTCACTTGTGGACTGCAATTTTCAAAGAGTGCCACAGATTCTGAATGGAATGAGATCAGGACTTTGACTGGGCCACTGTAGGACATTAACCTTTCTGTTCTTGAGCCACTCCAATGTTGCTTTGGCCTTGTGCTTGGGATCAGTGTCCTGCTGAAAAGTGAATTTCCTCCCAAGATTCAGCTTTTTAGTGGACTGAAACAGGTTCTCTTGCAGAATTTCCCTGTATTTTGCTCCATCCCTTCTTCCTTCAATTTTAACAAGATGCCCAGTCCCTGCTGATGAGAAGCATCCCCACCACCATACTTCACTGTAGGGATGGAGTGTCTTGAGGCATGGGCAGTGTTAGGTTTGTGCCACACATTGCACTTTGAGTTTTGGCCAAAAACCTCTATCTTGGTGTCATCTGACCACAAAACCTTTTCCCACATCGCAGCTGGGGCACACTCATGCTTTCTGGCAAACTCCACACGTGCTTTCAGATGGTACTTTTTGTGTAACAGTTTCTTTCTTGCTCTTTACTGAGTATTTATTTTGATGTTTTTGCAGGGTTACATGACAATGAGCAATGAGCCTGACTAGTTTGCATGGTGTTTATACATCTTCCCATTAATCATTCATTCATTCCACTTTTCTCAGTGCATTCTCCTTTCACTTTCCTAACTGCAAAAAGGTAGGTTTTTTTTTTTTAAGTGGATTTGTTGTGCTAGGGCAACAGAGTGCTTTAATGTATTTTAAGTGTGCAAGCTTTCTCAAAATATCGACAGTATTTAGAGGTTACAATTAGAGAAGAGTTGTTCCTGTGTAAATGAGAAAATGATGCATCCTTTTTTCTTTTTCCTGGAGAGCCAGAGCACACCACCTTCTTCCAGCTGTCACTTGTCACACATTTTGGCTTGTACTCTGGTTTTTACTCTCTTAAAGAACCAATGAGCCAGTTATACTTTATGAATTATTTTTATGTGACACAGTGTTTCACAATATAATGTGAACGTATCTTGAAAGAACTAATTGAAAATTGATAAAACTTCTAAGATGAAGTCTTTTCCTGTATTATTTATCAGGAAATCAATTTTAATGATTTTCATTCCCTGCCTATAAACCACATCTCTGAGATGCCCTGTTCTTCACTTGAGGCTACGGTCTAGTCACTCAGGAAATATCAACTGGATAAGGATTTTCTCTTCTTCTGTGAAGGGTTTTTGTTTAATAGATCGTCATCAACAGTGAAATATAAATTCAAACAGACATTGTCTTCACTAGTGATTTTTTTCCCTGTTATCAAAAAGAAAAATTAATGTTTTTACAGTACTCTGTATAGTTCTTGATATTTAGCTTTGGTTATTTTATCTTTTTTTGTGTGTAAGATACACAGCTGATGTACAAGATAATCCCTTGAAACGGAATGCAAGTGAACAGATTTTGTCCAATACATAAAAGGTGATGGGGCAAATAGTAAATAGCTTCAGTAAATTAACATTGTGAGCTAACGTTTTCAATATATATTTATGCAGTTGCTTGTAGTATGCATCTACAAAATAAATGTGATATACTGTGTTTGCAGAGAATCCAGACAGTTCCATGAGAATGGACTTGGCATGTATAACTGTCAGAGCCCAGAGGCAATGGGGTAGTCCAAACAGGCTGGTAGTTGGCTTCTGTAAAGGGCAAACAAGGATCTGAAGGGCCAGAAGTAAATGGCATGGACTAAGAGAAGCCTTGGTTCCAGAACAGGCAGACAAGGGTGGCAGACAGGAGAAGTGACCAGTACCTGTTTTCTCATAGGAGTTGCTAAGACTAAGGCGCAAAGAACTAGGACAATTATTGTATGTAAGGTGAACAGGGTCCCTATTAGTTCCTTAGCTCATCTGACTCCATCTGGACTTTCTGACCACAGTTTTCCTTGTAACCACTATACACAGTCTGTATATTAATGCACAGAGCATGGGAAACAAGCAGGACAAACTTGAACTCTTAATACAGAAAGGTAATTATGACTTGATAGGTATAACTGAAACATGATTAGATGACTCCCATGACGAATACAGCAATTGAAGGATATAACTTGTTCAAAAAGAACAGAAGGAAGAAAAAGGGAGGTGGAGTCACACTATATGTTGCTCCACCAAGAGGATCTGGATTAAAATTAATGGGGTAAGTAATAAAAGGAATGTGGTGCTTGGAGTCTACTACCGACCACCCAATCAAGGAGAAGACGAGGATGTAACTTTTGAAAAGCAAATTGCGAATGTTTCAAGGATGCATGAAATGGGGGACTTCAATTATCCCAATTATCTGTTGGGAGACAAATTCTGCCAAATACGGCCCCTCCAAGCAATTCCTGACTTGTGTTGGAGATAACTTTCTCCTACAGAAAGTGGAAGAAGCAACCAAAGGCAGTTACGGGAACTCTGGGGGAAAGTGACCACACCATACTTGAATTCTTGATTTTAACAAAAGCAAAAGCTGAGAGTAGCCATATGTGCACCCTGGACTTCAGGAAACCTGATTTTAATAAACTAAGAACAATTGTAAATATGGTTCCATGGCAAGCGACACTAATGAGAAAAGGAGTCCAAGATAGGTGGGAGTTTCTAAAAAAGGAAATTCTAAATTTTGGAAGCCGCCATGAGTTCCAGTTTTGGAAAAATGGCGGCATATAAATAAAGATAATAATAATAATAATAATAGTAATAATAATAGTAATAATAATAATAAAGCACAATGGCAAGCAATTCCAACAAGGAAAATAGGGGGAAAGCAGCAGAAGAAGCCAATGTGGCTTCACAAAAAGCTTAGAGATGACCTGAAAACAAAAAAGGACACATACAGGAAGTGGAAAGAAGACCAGGCCACAAAGGAAGAGTACAGGCAGGTATCACGGAATTGCAGGGATGGTATCAGGAAAGCTAAAGCTGAGAATGAGTTGAGGCTAGCAAGGGATGCTAAAAGCAACAAAAAAGTTTTTTTCAGGTATGTCCATAGTAGAAGACAGAGAAAAGAAATGGTGGCACAGCTACTCAATGAGGATGGCAAAATGATAACAGATGACAAAGAAAAGGCAGAAGTGCTCAATTCCTACTTTGGCTCAGTCTTCTCCCAAAAAATGTCTATGATCCTCCTGGATAATATGAGGTAGAAGGGTCAGGATTGGAGCTTGAGATTGATAGACAAATGGTCAAGGAATACCTAATCACTTTGAATGAGTTCAAATTGGCAGGGCTGATAAACTGCATCCTAGAGTATTGAAGGAACTGGCTGAAGAACTCTCAGAACCGCTGTCTATTATATCTGCGGAATCATGGAGGACTGGTGAAGTGCTGGAGGACTGGAGCAGAGCTAATGTTGTCTCTATCTTCAAAAAGGACAAAAAGGAGGAACCGGGGAACTAAATACCAGTCAGCCTAACATTAATCCCTGGAAAAAATCTGGAGCAGATTATAAAGCAGTCAATCTGTAAGCACCTTGAAAACAATGCAGTGATTACTAGGAGCCAACATGGATGTATGAAGAACAAATCCTGCCAAACTAAACTTATCTCATTTTCTGATCGGATAACCTCCCTTGTAGACCATGGGAATGCTGTGGACATAATATATCTTGACTGCAGCGAAGCTTTTGACAAAGTGACCCATGATATTCTGAATAGCAAACTAGCTAAATGTGGGCTGCATGGAACAACTATCAGATGGATCCACAGCTGGCTCCAGAATCATACTCAAAGAGCTCTTATCAATGGTTCCTTCTCAAACTGGGCAGAGGTAATGAGTGGGGTACCACAGTGCTCAGTCCTGGGCCCAGTGTTCTTCAACATTTTTATTAACGACTTGGATGAGGATGTACAGAGCATGCTTATCAAATTTGCAGATGACACAGAATTGGGGGGCACAGCTAATACCGTGGAAGACAAACAAAATTGAAAGGGACCTTGATAGGCTGGAGCATTGGGCTGAAAACAACAGAATGAAATTCAACAGGGATAAATGTAAAGTTCTACACTTAGGAAAAGGAAACCAAATGCACAGTTATAAGATGGAGGATACTGGGCTCAACAATATGACATGTGAGAAGAAGCTTGGAATTGACGTTGTTCACAAGCTGAATATGAGCCAACAGTGTGATGTGGCTGCAAAAAAGGCAAATGCTGTATTAGGCTGCATTAACAGAAGTATAGTTTCCAAATCACATGAAGTAGTAGTTCCCCTCTATTCAGCACTGGTTAGGCCTTATCTTGAGCACTGTGTCCAGTTCTGGTCTCCGCACTTCAAGAAGAATGCAGACAAACTGGAACAGGTTCAGAGGAGGCCAATAAGGATGATCAGGGGACTGGAAACAAAGCCCTTTGAGGAGAGACTGAAAGAACTGGGCATGTTTAGCCTGGAGAAGAGAAGACTGAGGGGAGATATGATAGCACTCTTCAAGTACATGAAAGATTGTCACCCACAGGAGGGTTGGGGGTCTCTTCTCGATTGTCCCAGAGTGCAGCACAAGGAATAATGGGCTCAAGTTGCAGGAAGCCAGATTTTGACTGAACATCAGGAAAAACTTCCTAACCAAGTATCTGTCTGTCTATCTGTCTGTCTGTCTATCTGTCTGTCTGTCTATCTGTCTGTCTGTCTATCTGTCTATCTGTCTGTCTATCTATCTATCTATCTATCTATCTATCTATCTATCTATCTATCTATCTATCTATCTATCTATCTATCTATCTATCTGTCTGTCTGTCTGTCTGTCTGTCTGTCTGTCTGTCTGTCTGTCTGTCTGTCTGTCTGTCTGTCTGTCTGTCTGTCTGTCTGTCTGTCTGTCTGTCTGTCTGTCTGTCTGTCTGTCTGTCTGTCTGTCTGTCTGTCTATCTATCTATCTATCTATCTATCTATTTTGTGCCTGTTTATATTGAAACTTCAATGAACACATTAAGATAGCCATTGCAAATACTTTTTCAGCTACAAAATATTCACATTCATGCTCCCCTGGTATAGCATTCAGAATCTGATTGAGACTACAAATAAAGTTTTATGAGACATGAATCACACAGGGTTTGAATACCCTATATACCAGTGTAGCTATATTTCTTATGGAAGGCTACAGTACTTAATCACATTTTCCTCTAGAAATTTGGGGTATGTAAGCACATTTTATCCCTCAGAGGAAATAACTTTATCTGGAAATATTTCAATCTAAAATCATAAAAGTAGAAAATGCACCATTTAAACCACGATATAAATAGTGAAGTTTTTCCTTTTTCTTTTTAAACCAGGTAAGAAAACTTACCTTTTTTTCAAGACCAGGTAAGAAAACTGAACCAAGTTATATGGGAAAACAATGGGGCCACCCTCCTAGACAGTCATAATGTAGGGCACTGAGAAACACATACACACAGACACACAGAGGTGATTTGAAATGCTTTCTTACAGAGCACACTGGGAAACAGGGAAACAGGGAAACCAATTGTAAATGAAAGTGGTTTATTATACAGCCACGAGAGTGGCTGTATACTATAGTCAGCATGGATTCTTTGCATTCCGCAATGTTAAATTGAATGCCATTCTGATGCTTCCCATGAGCTCATTTCAAAACAAAACCTTACAAACTTACAGTCCTGAACTCAGAAACGCTTGCTTAACAACCCTCTAAATTTTCATGGCGATACACAAAACAGTCAGAGAGAATCGAGAGTTCAAAGTGTAAAAGGAGATAGAGAAAAAACAGACCCTTTTGGAATTTTTCTGTCAGAGTTCTCATAATCTCTTGAAATTAATTATAAATCAGCCATGTTCACAGAGTACCTGTAATCTTATTACTGACCTTGCCCTATACTCTGACCTTCATCTTCTGCAGATTAAAAGTTTTAAAAAATGCCTAGCTGATTTTTAATTAATTTATTAAATTTAGCATTGAACTCAATGATAAGGCTGGGCATGCTCAGTAAGAACCAACTCTCAGTGTTCTAAAAGCCAGACTCACAGCTATTGGGCATGCCTGATCAGGTGGGCACACCCACACCAGACCTTTATTTCACTTTAGACAGTTATGGCTTCCTCCAAAGAATCATGGGAAATGCAGTTTGTGAACGGTGCTAAGAGAAGAGGAGACTCTTATTCCTCTGACAGAGCTCCAGTGGCCAGAGTAGTTTAACAGTCAGTTTGCTGTAATTAAAGGCCTGGGAGGGGAATAGGGCATTTCCTAGCAAATCTCAGCACCCTTCACTAACTACACTTCCCAGGATTCTTTGGGAGAAGCCGTGACTGTCTAAAGTGAAATAAAGGCCTGGTGTGGATGTAGCCAGGGACAGCTTTGGTTTAAATTTGGGTTGGAGGCTACATGTGCCTGCTGTAGAATAAAAGGTGGGGGAAACCTTGAAAAAGAAAGATACTGTTCACAATGTTTTCCTTTTGGAAAGGAAAGGGGCTTCCCCTCTGCCCAGTGCCCACCCTTCCAATCTCCCCCCTCCCTCCCCCTCCACTTCTTGCCCTCCTCCTCCCTTCCCTGCCCAACTCCCAGGTCAGTTTCACCTATCTGAAGCATGATTGCACAGGGGTAAATCCAGAAGAAGTGGATTGGACTGTGAAAGACCCAACCAAATTGTGTTCGCATTGTGACAGATTTGTAGGGCAGTACAATATCTCAGAAGGGAGGTCAGGTCTTCTGCTCTCCTGGTGTATTCAGTATAACTGCCCAATTTCCCTGCTTTTTAAAGTTTGATAGAAATATCTGTTGGCTATAGGTATGTTCTTAAACCACAAGGTTTTTTTTTCCTATTAGTGAATTCATTCCAAACTATGGGCCCTTCCATTTGTAATGTCGTAGCTGTTTGTTCTGATGTCTTTTGGAGTGTAATTGTAGTTGACCATCCATACTACCAGACATATGTTGTTGTCTTTTGGAGGGTGATTGTGCTTTTTCTGTCCACACCAATGATAGGATAGGTTTGGATTGAGAAACATTCTGTGACTGTAGTCACACCCCTTTCATTTCCCTATTCCTCCAATTAGTAGATGTTGGAGTTATGAGTGTGCACACAGGGTACAGAGAGCCCTTCCAGAGATTTCTTTTTTTGGTGTTCAGAACCTGGTATTCCAGGATTCTGTCTGAGAGAAAAAGGTGCAAAACAGAAGTCAGTCAAGCCACATGCCACATCTACACTATGTGTTTACTCCACTATTATTCCACTTTAAATAGCCATGGCTTCCTCCAAAGAACCCTGGGAAAAGTAATTTGTAAAGGGTGCTAAGAGTTGTTAGGAGATCACTGTTCTCTTCACAGAGCTACAGTTTCCAGAGTGGTTTAACAAACAATCCATCTTCCCAGAAAACTCTGGGAATTATGGCTCTGTGAGGGGAATAGGGGTCTCCTGACAACTGTCAGTACCCTTCACAAACTACCCTTCCTATGATTCTTTGGGGAAGCCATGACTGTTGTAAAGGGGAATAAAAGTGGAATAAATGTATGGTGTGAATATGGCAACACACCCACCCACCCACACACAGGGAAATTATGCAAAATACCTTCCACACATTGAAAATATTTTTGAATCATTCTGGATATTTCACAAATGTTATGTTTTTCACAGCACAAGAAAAAGTGGTTTGATGACTGCAGTATTGTGGAATAGCAATGCGACGAAAACGCCATATGGAAGAATGCAAAAAATATTAGAAAAAAACTGCAGCTATAGTACTACAAATGGGATGTCTGGAAGGGCCGTATACCTTTCAAACAGCTATAGCTGTGCAGAAGTCTCTCCTCTAGTGGTACAAGTATGCAGCAGTTGAGGAAACACCTGCTTCATTGTGACACTCATGCACAGGCCCCAGCACCCTGACAGGACCTACCTGAGCCCTCAATTTTACCTGACTGTGATAGTTCTAGATGTCCATTTTAATTTCTAGCTAGATCCTGGCTCTGGGGCACTGTAGGAAAGCACAACAGGGGAGAGG